>NC_057710.1:151383544-151390586 GCF_004010195.1 Chiloscyllium plagiosum | reverse complement strand
CATAGCTTTAAGTTAAGGGGTGGTAGGTATAGGACAGATGTTAGGGGTAGATTTGGCATATGGCGTACTGGCTTTTATTGGTAGAGGAATTGAGTTCCGGAGTCCTGAGGTCATGATGCAGTTGTATAAGACTCTGGTGCGGCCGCATCTGGAATATTGTGTGCAGTTTTGGTCGCCATACTATAGGAAGGATGTGGAGGCACTGGAACGGGTGCAGAGGAGGTTTACCAGGATGTTGCCTGGTATGGAAGGAAGATCGTATGAGGAAAGACTGAGACACTTGGGGCTGTTTTCATTAGAGAAAAGAAGGTTTAGGGGTGACTTGATTGAGGTGTACAAGATGATTAGGGGGTTGGATAGGGTTGACAGTGTGAACCTTTTCCCGTGTATGGCGTCGGGTATTACAAGGGGGCATAGCTTTAAATTAAGGGGGGTAGATATAGGACTGAAGTTAGGGGTAGGTTCTTTACTCAGCGAGTCGTAAGTTCATGGAATGCCCTGCCAGTAGCAGTGGTGGACTCTCCCTCTTTATGGGCATTTAAGCGGGCATTGGATAGGTATATGGAGGATAGTGGGTTAGTATAGGTTAGGTGGGCTTGGATCGGCGCAACATCGAGGGCCAAAGGGCCTGTACTGCGCTGTATTCTTCTATGTTCTAGTATCATGGTTCCATTCACCTTCCCAGGTAGGTCTTTTCTGGAGTGGTGAGTTGCTTCTATTGTCCTGTGGTGCCTATCTGTCTGTCCCATTCTGTGTGGCTTTGCTGCTGCTGGGTTGTGAAACTGCCCTGAGGGCTTTGAGCCTCTGTCATGTCCATGGGAGTTTGAAAGCGTATTCCATTGGCTGCGTATCGTCTGACCCAGTTTGTGAGCTATTCGGGAGTTCTGGGTGTCCTAGTACAATTTGGCCAATTTGCTTTTGTAGGCCTATTGTGGGTTAACAAATCTTTTCCCACAGTTACATAATTTTTTTTTACACAATCTATGCACATGTATTTTGCTATAAATTCTGTGTGTTAGGATTGAGCCCTCCACTATCACCTGATGAAGGAGCGTCGCTCCGAAAGCTAGTGTGCTTCCAATTAAACCTATTGGACTATAACCTGGTGTTGATGGATTTTTAACATATGTATCATGCTTCTTCAAAATTGCACAACTTTCAGTCCTGAATGAAGGAGAATACGTGGAGTTGATGTTTTGCAGCCAGTTGTTGCAAACAGCACATCACTCATGATAACTAGCAATGATGTTGTACCAGAGGCCTGGAAATCTATTCAGTGGAGGTATTTGCTTCTCTGTTGTACTGTAGTTTAAATGTTTGCCCTTGGATCTATCACAGGATTGGCATGCAGTCAAGAAATTGCCACTATTGGATCTTTTGTCCTTGTTTCTTGTTTCTATAAATAACTGCACTTTCTAAACTGAGTGGGTGCTACATAAGAAAGTGACAGTTTTGCCTGTTGTTTGCCTAACAACTTGTAATTGTCAATGGGAGTGGAATAAGTGAAATCTTTCATAGCAACAGACTGTTAAAAAAATTTACTTTTACAAATAATTTTCACAGATAAACCGAAAATTGTTTTCCTGAGAGACCAATTAGACAGTTATCTTGAGATGCCAGATTTAAATATGATTAATAGTGCTGATATATTACATTTAGTTGAAATTATAGTTACATTGTAGATGCAGCTGCAGTCATGGAAGCCTTGACAACTGGAGTGAAGTACTGTGTGAGACAATGAGGGAGGCAAAGGTTTACATAAAAGATTATAACATGGAAATAAGTTGTTCAGTGCATTGACGCATATTCTCTACATTTATGTCTCAATCATCAGACAGCTGTTTCCCCAGTAATCTAGCCTGTGTCTAATTGGCATTGTTTTAGGGTTGCAAGAGCAGCAGGGCTTTTCATTCAAAGTAGATGACTGACTTTTTTTTAAAGGGCTTTTAATTAGAAGACTTGCCATAGTTTTGGAGAAACGGTTGCCTGTTGATATAGTTCCTAGATTACTTCATTATAACAGTAGGTTATTATTTCATTGAAATCTTTCTTTCCATGTCTGTTTGTCTGTTTGGTAAATATCAAGAAGTCTGAAGTGAAACAAAGTTTTTTTTATTGCTATTATAATGGATCTGTCAGATTAATACTTATATAGAATTGTAAGAGTAGCAGATTTTTTTCAAAGGAAATATGTGTTTTCTTGCATTTTAAGACATTATTATTCTACTGTGGCTTATTGGTTCTACAGTTTATAGTGAGCAAGTGTAGGAGCCGTGGAAGGATTTATTTTTCATTTTTGTCATTGAAACATGTATGTCACTGGCTAAGCTTCCATTTATTGCGCATTGTTATTGAAGATCCACCCTTGTAGCTAACTCACCAGCAGCGTAAAATGGAATGGCAATTTTCCCTGAACCTTTAGACATTCAAATGGAATCATTCATAAGCCTTGGTGTAAAATGGATCATTGCCAGAATTTAACAGTGTCCAACAAAGCAAGTTTGCACCTGATTTTGATGATTCCAGGATTGGAGCTTCGCATGCATTAAAATCAACCTCATATGTTAGATAATGATGGAAAGCTACTGTGACATCTATTTCAAATTAGATTAGATTAGATTACTTTACAGTGTGGAAACAGGCCCTTCGGCCCAACAGGTCCACACCGACCCGCCGAAGCGTAACCCACCCCTACCCCTACATTTACCCCTTACCTAATACTACGGACAATTTAGCATGGCCAATTCACCTGACCTGCACATCTTTGGACTGTGGGAGGAAACCGGAGCACCCGGAGGAAACCCACGCAGACACTGGGAGAACGTGCAAACTCCACACAGTCAGTCGCCTGAGACGGGAATTGAACCCGGGTCTCTGGTGCTGTGAGGCAGCAGTGCTAACCACTGTGCCACCGTGCCGCCCACAGTGATGCAGTACTGGGTCAGTGACAAAATCATTAATTTAGGTGTTCACTTAGCTGTGTTACAGGCCAGTAATCAGGGAGCACCAGAAATGTTGTATCCTTAAAGATGTCCGAGAGAAAGTGAGGGCTGCAGATGTTGGAGATCAGAGCTGAAAATGTGTTCCTGGAAAATGTGTTCCTGAAGAAGGGCTTATGCCCGAAACGTCGATTCTCCTGTTCCTTGGATGCTGGCTGACCTGCTGCGCTTTTCCAGCAACACATTTTCAGCTCCTTAAAGATGTCGCAAACATGCTATAAGCAAACATTTTCCAGAAAAAAAGGCAAAATCGGATTTCATTCGTTTTGCACTTTGATTAATAAATCAGAGCACCAACTCCTTTACAATATCACAAAGACACTGAGCAATTTTGTAAGAAGTGTATGATAAAAATGGACTTCATGACATCAATTTTTGCCACTGTTTGGTTTTGGTCGGAATGTGGGATTGATGTTCAGTTCACTAGGCCTCTCACAACCTGAAAGACCATGTTAGAAATTTATTGAGAATGAAGTTTGTCGAAATAAATAAAATAAAAATTATACTGATTGGAGTGCCACCAGTTTTGTGTTTGCTGAAGTCATACTGGGCCACACTGAATAGATTTCATGGCATCGATCTAATAACTTTGCGAAATGAGTAACTGCTCGCAGCAGAACATAGAAATGACAAATAACTAGTGATGATAAAGATTGGAGTGGTTTTTTGAATGGGGCTCGATTCTATTGCTTCCATGTAGCTTTTATCGGTAAATTGGAGAGTAGAATTATTAGCAGATACAAAAGTAGATTGTCTACTTGTCACCTTGGGGAGAATATGGGAGAAATATTCCATTACCTATCTATTATTGAATGGAAAAAGCAATTTACATGTATCCAAAAATTCCACAGCTTAAATTGTCAAGATTATGACCCAGTGCATTGTACTGGACTTCAAAAGGCCTTTGACAAGGTGCCGCAAGGAGGTTACTGAGTAAGATAAGGGCCTATGGTATTAGAGGTAAGGTGCTAGCATGGACAGAAGCTCGGCTGTCTGGCAGAAAGCAGAGAGTGGGGATAAACTGTTTGTCTCAGGATGGCAGCCGGTAACAATTGGTGTTCCATAAGGCTCATTGTTGGGACCACAACTTTTTGTTTTATACATTAACGATCTACATGAAGGAACTGAGGGCATTCTGGCTAAATTTGCGGATGATACAAACACAGGTAGAGGGACAGATAGCATTGAGAAGGTGGGCAGGCTGCAGAAGGATTTGGACAGGTTAAGAGAGTAGGCAAAGAAGTGGCAAATGGAGTACAAACTGGGAAAGTGTGAGGTCATGTATTTTGGTAAGAAGAATAGAGGCATGGACTGTTTTCTAAATGGGGAGAAAATTCAGAAGTCTGAAGTGCAAAGAGACATGGGAGTTCTAGTCCAGGATTCTCTCAAAGTAAACTTGCAAATTGAGTCAGTAGTTAGGAAGGCAAATGCAATGTTGGCATTTATTTTGAGAGGACATAAATATAAAAGCAGGGATGTACTTCTGAGGCTTTATAAGGCTCTGGTCAGACCATACTTGTATTGTGCACAGTTTTGGACTCCATATCTCACTGGCCTTGGAGGGTGTTCAGAGGAGGTTCACGAGAATGGTCCCAGGAATGAAAAGCTTAACATATGAAAAACATTTGAGAACTCTGGGTCTGTATTTCGTGGAGTGTACAAGGATGAGGAGGAATCTAATTGAAACATAGAGAATACTGAATGGCCTGGACAGCATGGATGTTGGGAAGATGTTTCCATTGGTAGGAGAGACTAATACCCAAGGGCACAGCCTGAGAGTAAATGGAGATTTTCAAACGGAGATTAGGAGAAACTTCTTCAGCCAAAGAGTGATGAATCTATGGAATTCATTGCCACAGAAGGCTGTGGAGGCCAGGTCATCGAGTATATTTAAGACTGAAGTGGATAGGTTCTTGAGTATCAAGGGGATCAAGGGTTATGCGGAGAAAGCTGGAGAATGGGGTTGAGAAACGTAGCAGCCATGATTGGGTGGTGGAGCAGACTTGATGGGCTGAATGGCCTAATTTCTGCTCCTATGTCTTAGGGTCTTATGATACTGAAGAAGAAAACAACAGCATGATTCACACTATTGGCTCCATCTACTGTTTTGTGGAAGTGAGATCAAAGCTTTGCTGCATGTTTGATGTATTCTGGTTTTAAAGTGTTGTAATAGTTAAACGTCAAGGAATTGAGCATTTAATTGCAATCCAGAAAGGCGTATGTCAATGTTTTACATGTATTACAAGCTGCTACTTCAAAGCTAAACTATTATGGGTCAGTTGGTATAAAAAGTACATTCACAGTATGCGTGACATTCTTTCAGAAGGTAATGTGCAAAACACATGGATTTAGCACGTGCTTCAGAAGTATTAAAAGGTGCTGCAGTTGCAACATTGTACACGGTTTAGGCAACAAAAGTTGTCCCTTTCAGTCAGCTAAATGTTAAAGCAATGGATTCTATATTAGTGCTGAGATTTAGGCTATATTTTCAGGGCATTTTAAAATTCTAAGTTCAAAATCAAATCGAAAACAAGCATTATGATATTCTATGCACACCCACAAGTTTCAGTTACCTCACTGTTCACAAAATATAACCATTTATTTAACTAGTTATCTTGTGACCTCCATTATTAGCATGGTGTCAAATAGCTGCTCTGTGGTGTAATTTCTATGACTGTATAATTCCCCGGCTGTCCATTATTCATGTATAAAAGTTCATAGTGACATTAAAGTATATTTGACTGCCAAAGGGCTGATTAAGTGTTTGGCAGCAGGGAAGTGCCTTATTCCTCCTCGTTAACTCAAGTACCTGGAGACCAGTCTCTGTCATCATCCTGGCTGAGGTAGATTAATTCAAGGAATACAGAGTTATGTGAGTCTGAAACCTTCCTGATCTGTAAAACTAAATCTTTTAAACAATGGAAGGAGTTGAAGTATCTTTTGTTAGAAAACCAAAAGATGACCAAAATTAAGCAGTGCTAGTTTTTAATCAATCACTCTTTTATAATGGGTTGACCAGATGTAATAAGGAAATTTGTTTTGCATTAATAATGAAAAGAACATATGCATTTTTTAAAGTTACAGAGTATTTAAGTTTTGTTTAAATGCAAGCGCAAAAAATGATCATCTTTTCCACATAAAGCAGAAGGCGTCTGTCTGTGTGTAGTTTGCACATTCTCCCTATGTCTGCGTGCGTTTCCTCCCACAGTCCAAAGATGTGCAGGTCAGGTGAATTGACCGTGCTAAATTGCCCATAGTGTTAGGTGCATTAGTCAGAGGGAAATGGGTCTGGGGGGGCTTACTCTTCGGAGGGTCGGTTTGGACTGATTGGGCTGAAGGAATTGTTTCCACACTGTAGGGAATCTAATCTTTAAAAAAAAATCAACTTCCTCCAGAAAGAAATGTACAAAACATTATTAGCACTGATCCAATAGACATCCCAGGTACTCCATAATATGTAAAATAATAATATGCAAAATAATATGTAAGTGATTGCTATTAAAGTGGGTGTGTTCTAAACCCCAGGTCCTACAAAGTAGGGTCTCCCTCCCTCCCTCCTCCTCTAACCTAAATTAAGAGTCCACAGACTTGCCACAAAAAGAGGGTCCAAGGAAGTTTGGATCAAAGAGTGAGGCTTCAGCTCAGGAGTCTTTGACAAGGAGGTTGAGTGAAGTGATTACGCCACAGTTGAGGGTGAAGACATGACTGCCAAGCTGGTTCAGTGCGCTACGTGCTTGATGTGGGAGGTCAACGACTCTGGTGTGTCTGGCTCGTATATGTTTGGAAAGTGTGTGCACATTCAGCTATTGACCGAGCATATTGCAGCGCTGATGAAAGAACTCGAGGACCTTAGGCTCATTCCGAGAGAACGAGATCTTTCTGGACAAGACCTTCAGCGAGGTTATTACACCAATCATGCCAGAAGAGAGCAGATGATGAGGAAGGCGGAGAGGAGACAGGTGCAAGAGACTCCGGGGGAAGTACCTGTCAGGAACAAGTTGAAGCTTTTGGAAACAGTAGAGACTGATGACACTGCCAGTTCG
>NC_057710.1:151366088-151376329 GCF_004010195.1 Chiloscyllium plagiosum | reverse complement strand
CAGAGATGAGGAGAAACATCTTCACCCAGAGAGTGGTGGCTGTGTGGAGTGCTCTGCTCCAGAGGGCAGTGGAGACCCAGTCTCTGGATTCATTTAAGAAAGAGTTGGATAGAGCTCTCAAAGATAGTGGAATCAAGGGTTATGGAGATAAGGCAGGAACAGAATACTGATTAAGGATGATTAGCAATGATCATATTGAATGGTGGGGCAGGCTCAAAGGGCAGAATGGCCTTCTCCTGCACCTATTGTCTATTGTCAAAACCCTTTCAATGATCTTGCTTTTCCAAACAACTGCCCTTTGTGATGTCTCCTCCATAGATTGATAAATTGGAGTGCAGGTGAAGCATGTACTTCAATACCAAATTCATAATATACATCACAACTTATCCTGTAAAACCAAAAGAACGGTTGCAGATGCTGCCAGACCAGATGAGCTTTTCCAGCAATTTCTGTTTATAAATTATCTTATTCTTAGCTTGGAGACCAGTGCAGCTTGCTCACCTACCATGTTAAATTGTTATATTTTGGTGGCTTCTTACATTGATGAATGTCACCAATCACTATAATATGTTTTATGTTTTGCAACTATGTTAAAATGTTATGTCCTGTCACCTTATAACAAAGGTGGCCTGAAATGTCAAAATGTCACAGCTGGTGGCGATTATGTCAGAGGTATTGAATTGATGTGTAGGCATCTTATCTCCCATCAAATCCCATTTCTCCATCATGTCTGTGTTTGCTGACCTCACTGGATCCCAGTGCAGCAGTGCCTCTGTTTTAAAATTCTCATCCTTGTTTTTCCAATCTTTCCATAGTCCAGTCAATAGACAATAGGTGCAGGAGTAGGCCATTCTGCCCTTCGAGCCAGCACCACCATTCATTATGATCATGGCTGATCATCCTCAATCCGTATCCTGTTCCTGCCTTATCCCCATAACCCTTTATTCCACTATCCTTAAGAGCTCTATCCAACTCTCCTATCCAGTCCCTCTTCGCTCTCTCTCTGTCATCTTTTGCAGCTCTACAAGCCCTCAAAGTATCTGCATTCCTCTAATTCTGGCCTTTTGCACATCCTTAATTTCAATTATTTTAAGCTAGTGGCTTAATTTTCAACTACCAAGTCCCCAAGCACCTGAATAGCCTTGCTAAAACCGACTGGCTCTCCTTCCAACAACAACATCTTATTTTATATCGCAACCTTAATGTAATACAATGACCAAGGCATATCACAGGAGCGTTATTAAGCAAAATATAAATTACATAAATTAAATCATTAAAGCATGGACAAAGATGTAGGCTTTAAGCACGGAATAAAGAGGAAAGTAAAGTAGAGAGGTGCAGGGATGTAAAGAGTGCAATCCAAATCTTACACATTTGCGGATGTACATGAGTCCAGATATTTTAGAGGTTTCTGGTGTCTGGAGGAGAATACAAAGAGAGAAAGGAGTGAAGTGATGGGGACATTGGACTTTGATGAAAGAGGTTGCTTGACCTAGCACCAGTTTAAGTCTGCAACTTAGAGGTGATAGATGATTGAGATTTTGTGCATGCTAAGTAATGGTCCACACTGCTTTGGATGTTCTTAAGTTTGTGGTGAGTAGAATGTGGGAGACGAGCCCAATAATGCATTACTATAGTGATGTCTAGAGGGAAGAAATGCATGCATAACACAATAGCAGATCAATTGAAATGAGCTAAAGATATGCAGTGTTGCAGAGGTGTAAATAGCATTTAAGATGTTCCTTAAAACCTACCTCTTTGATTAAGCTTCTGGATGCCAATTTTTACTTTGCTCTCTGCAACATTTTCATCTTCTAATTGGCTTTCTGTAAGAATTCTTTAATGTGATTAGCTACTTCTGCAGATAGAACAAAGAGAAAAGAAAATTTATAGCCCAGGAGCAAGCCCTTCGGCCCTCCAAGCTTGTGCTGATCCAAATCCACCGTCTAAACCTATTGCCCAATTCCTAAGGATCTGTACCCCTCTGCTCCCCACCTACTCATGCATCTGTCCAGACGCACCTTAAATGAATCTACCTTGCCTGCCCCTACCACCTCTGCTGGTAACGCATTCCAGGTACCTACTACCCTCTGTATAAAGTACTTTCCACATGTATCCCTTTTAAACTTTTCACCTGTCACCTTGAACGCGTGACCTCTTGTTATTGAATCCCTCAACCTGGGAAAAAGCTTATCTCTATCCACCCTGTCTATACCCTTCATGATTTTGTAGACCTCATTCAGGTGCCCCCTCAACCTCCTTTTTCTAATGAAAACAATCCTAACCTACTCAACCTCTCTCCTACTCAACCTTCCGTACCAGGTAACATCCTCAAACCTTCTCTGCACCCTCTCCAAAGTGTCCACATCCTTTTGATGATGTGGTGACCAGAACTCTGCACAGTACACAGATAGATGGCTTTCGTTCAGCTTGACGTGTGAATCTGCAATAAACTATGTGACGGTCAATTACATATTGAAAGATTATGATTCTCACCATAGAGATTGCGAAAGCTTTCACTGCAACTTTCTTTGAGGTCATTGAAGAGTGTCCTTGTTTCTCTAAAGGCAAAATCTATGGATGCAAAATCCAGGCCAATATCCCTCTTAACACAATGAAATTAATTTTTAAATTTCAGTGCCTTATTTATTGTATACCAATGTAATTTGATTCGATACTTATTTCTAAACTGTTACCTCACGATAAGTACTTAATATTTCAACTCTTAATTCACAAAATCATCATTGAAAGTTTTGATTTTCTGCTCCTTTCTTGCTGTTTTTGTACCCATTTTCTTCGTATGCAGCTAGGAAGCACAAAAAAGTTTCTTAAAGTTGAACCTGTTCAAGAAATACAATGCATTATCATTTTTTTTATTTTGTCATTTCCTACATTGCCCCAATAATTTTAAACATTATAACATTATTGGGCGGCACGGTGGTACAGTGGTTAGCACTGCTGCCTCACAGCGCTAGAGACCCGGGTTCAATTCCCGCCTCCGGCAACTGTCTGAGTGGAGTTTGCACATTCCCCTCGTGTCTGTGTGGGTTTCCTCCAGGTGCTCCGGTTTCCTCCCACAGTCCAAAAATGTGCATGTTAGGTGAAGGGGTAACTGTATGGGAACGGGTCTGGGTGGGTTGCTCTTCAGAGGGTCGGTGTGGACTAGTTGGGCCGAAGGGCCTGTTTACACACTGTGTAATCTAAAAACATTAATTATTTCCTCCAATTTACTTAGTAAGAATTTCAACCATTGGAGCAGCACTTTGATCTGTATTAAAGCTAAGTTAGTAAGTGTACTAAAATTGGCCTTTCCAGGTTAGTGAGGAAAGATTGTCCAGAGTTGCCATTCTTGATCGTTGCCCAGGGCTCCTGAGGCAACTGTTATTGTGGTGAGGACGCTCCTTCATCAGGTGATAGTGGAGGGCTCGATCATAACACAGAATTCTGTGTTACGATCGAGCCCTCCACTATCACCTGATGAAGGAGCATCGCTCCGAAAGCTAGTGTGCTTCCAATTAACCCTGTTGGACTATAACCTGGTGTTGTGTGATTTTTAACTTTGTACACCCCAGTCCAACACCGGCATCTCCAAATCATTGTAAATAATGACCACTTGGGTGCCTTGAGAAAATTTACTGATGAAATTGGTGAAAAGAAAAAAAGCAATCTAACTATGCCACAAATCATTGAATCACTGAGACATGTGTGGTTAAATAGAAGAACTTTGCATAATTTACTCTGTTACATTCCAAGTCATTTTTAAGGAATGCCAGGCATTTCCATGGTCATGGATACACAGGAAGATTTGCAACTTTTAACATTGAACAAGTGTGAAGTTGATGGTTTACCCCAGTACCCATCCAAGGCTACAGTCAGAAAGCCTGAATTGTTTTCAGGTTCAGACCTCATTTAAATTCTGCTGGCAAGTTTGACAATAAAACTAATTAACAATAGCATGAAATGGGTACGTTGCTGGTTTCAGATGGAGGGTGTTACATGAAGCTGGACAACATTTTAGGGATAGCCCTGGCTCCACGACAATCTTTTTTTAAAATAAATGTACCAAGTTACCCCTCCTAAATATATTCGGGAAACTTTAAAGCCAGAAGTTTGCAAAACCTGTTGTAAAGCACTGCCCGTTGCACTGGTTCATGGCAGATTTTATGTACAATATTATCAAATATGTTTGAGTGGAAATTCCAATACAAAACAATACTTCTCAAAACTAGCACCATGTTGAGTGACTGAATTGATAGTTCTGTCCAAAATGGAGAGTCCACCATCTATCTCTTGTCTCACTGCAACCAGTGTTGTGGAAGATCACCACTTGGTAGTTTATTTCCGAATCAGTGCAATTCTCCTTAAAGTAATGCTTTGTGTTTGAATCGATCTATTTATCTACAAAATGTTGCCAAATAGAAGAACGTTTTCACATGTTTTTTGTATCGATTCATCTGAATTCCCGAGTGCTGATGTGTCAATATTTCTGTGCTTGTTAATTACATCTTTACTATTTTATCATGCAGATATAAGGGAGAATGTTAATTTCAGTGGTTAGTTTATTTAAGTCTATTCAATAAAACTGTTTCCAGTCATCCCCTGAGGCAATTGTGTAAGTTTGCACAGGATTGCTATATACTTGTGTAAATGATTTTGGAATTTAGTAACACTTTTTGAATACTTCCACCATCAAGTAGCCAGCAGGGCCTGCAGCAAGCACATTGGATTGCATGGTCCAGGATTTTCTGTTCATTCATTTTGATAGTTAGACAATATAGGTTGCACTCCGAGCTGCAATTTCCCAGATGTGCTCACTGGAAATTCCATTCCTTTTGAAGCATGAGAGTGCAGTCATTAAGGTGGTTTTGGAGAAACAACATTCACTTACTGCTCTTATAATAAATATAGCAATTAGTAATAATGGAATCTCACTGAATTACAATATAATCAAGGATGTAGGTAATGTACTAAATATTTTGGGCAAAAAGAAATAAACAATTGATGTCTTCATCACGATGTTAAATTTCGGTTACAGTTTTAAGATTATGAACAACCATCCGATACTATATTTAACTATAATAAGATTTGGATGCATTAAGTTCCAAAAATTGCTCTGTAAATAACAGAACCACAAAGTTCCTGCTTTTTAAAAGGCAAGATTGTAATGTCTGGAGTTGACATGAGTGCAAAATTTAAGGCGAGGACTGTTCTATTGTTCAAGTCATCAAATTGCAGCATGTCCAGCATTGAAACCTCCTATGAATTACAGTAAAGTTTAAATAATTCACATTCCTCATTAAATGCATCAGTTGCAAAAAGTACTTGAGATGCTGGTGTGCACTTACGATGGCTATGTATGGGGAATTTGTATATTCAAAGAACATTCAGAACAACACCAAAGTGATTGGCTGTTTTGATGAATCCACGTAAGAAGTAAAGCTCTTTTTTTAATATTTTATGAATGTTAACAGCAGCAAATGTATCGAGCAAAACATAGAGGCATCGTCCATAATGAAGTTCCTCACTTGAGAGCTCTCTTGTGACTCCATAAATGGAATGGGTGCCAATCTAACTTGGATTCAACCCAGAATTAAAGATCCACTCTGATTACATGTAATTGAGTATGTGGAAGTTCCATCCTGCTCTACTTCCACAAGATTTTCAAAGGCTTGGTTTGGAGATTATATTGGCATTTAATGATCAAATTTCAATGGCATGGTGAGAACATTTCATTTTGGGGACCATGAAAATAGGCAGCCAATCATAGAAATATTTGAATATGAAAATGGATGGATATTCTGGAATGTTGATGATTTGCCATTTCGGTGGCACAGAGCAGAACCTGCAGTGTCACCCAAACGGATCAAACTTATTTAAATTATGTGGAAAAAGAGGTACGATTCACCACAAAGACTATTTTTGGATTGTTTATTTTCTATATCTAGAATATCTGTGTTCGTTCAATCTAATCATCTTTTTGTTTGAGTTTGTTTTTATTACAGAATCGCACCACAAAATTATGTTAGTGCACAATGCCTTATTCAACTGTTTAATAACATAGAAACCTTGTTCTTTACTCCTTTCTTAATTAACACTTCTGTTCATAATGCAGAATTACATGCAATTCATCTCTTAGTTTCTAATTAAATATCAGCTTCTGTAGATTGTCATAACATATACTTGAACTTCATTATTAAGATATTAAGCCTAAATCAGCATCTTAGGTGCTGCTTTTACTTGCTCTTCCGGGTGCAATTTGCATAGCAGCAATTCTACTAATTAGATAGATGGGTTGGAGTGTCCATGTTAATTAAAGAATCAAATTTACATTTACAAACAATCACAAATATTGACATCCACTTTAAATTATTGCTATTGGACTTACATTGCATACTGTGCCCGAAACGTCGAATCTCCTGTTCCCTGGATGCTGCCTGACCTGCTGTGCTGTTCCAGCAATAAAGTTTCAACAAGTGGAAGTGGCCATACTGTATACTTGGTTTCGAAAGCTGTGAAATGTATTCCAGTTATTTTGTGAAGTAGATTCCACTGCATCAAAAGCAATTCATAAAGAATCAGAGGTTCGCATGCATTTGTTTTAGTGTTTAACACACATGCTTACTCTTCGTTCTCCGGTATCCAAAAGACTTGTATTGCTTGGGCTCCTGTTTGGGTGGCCACTCTGGTTGAACCATATTCTGGGAGGTTTCATTAAATGACCTCCCATTAGATACTGCCTCATTGCCACCATCAATAACTTTATATGCCAATTAGTAATAATAATGTTGGAAATACCCACAGTCCTCTGCAATCCAGAAAATAATGTATTCATTTTGTGGTAGTCAGGGCATTGGATTCAGAATGTGCTCTGGTTCAGCTATTCACTGAGACTGTTGGTAGAGCTAAACCAGAGAAGTACATGGCCCACATATTATGATTGAAAGATAGTCATTTCTGTTATGTACCTTGCAAGATGCATAATCAGTCCAGGAATTGTTTTGGATGTTTAAACTTCCAATTAGCAATTACCTCGCAAATAGAAAGCTCTGAAAAAGTCTACAACTCTGAATTAGAATCAGAGACTTTGTAGAGTTCCAACTCACTTAACTGAAATGTTGTCTAAGAAACATTATAGGGATCAAGACCAAAGGCAAACCTCTCCACAACTAGTCTTGCTGTGTCCAGAATTAGGTGTACCATCTCAATTATGTAACAAGCCATCAGGCCTCAGTCTATTGCCAGAGGCAATGTGGTAAATGAAAGTACCATGCATGAACATTATTAATGCAACCAATACTAATATATATCAATTTTCAGTTAACACACATAGCCCAGAATTTTTAAATGCAAAGCAAGACATCTGAAATAAAAGCAGAAAGTTCTGGAGAAATTCTTAGGAACACTCCAAAGTGGAATCATATTGGACTCAAGAAGTGTGGTGGTTGGGACCAAGTTGACCTTGTTAACTATGAGGTTCTTGACTAGGCCAATCAGGAAAGATTTGGCTAACCAATATAACCAGGAGATTAGAACTGCCTCAGTTGAGAATTGGCTCCGAGCTGGCTGGTCAGAGCCAATGTACTGTGCATTGGCAAATAAAGGGTGACTTGGTGATGGGGCACCGGACTGTGTGCAGTTATTTCAGTTAGGCAGGTTTTTCTGCACTGTAGTTCGTACTCAACCAAACTAGGCAGGTTTTTCTGCACTGTAGTTCGTACTCAACCAAACTTTGGACATTCTGAGTTGGAGATGGAGATATGCAGAACTGAGACACAGGAAAGATGTGAGAGATGGAGTGAAGAAAGGGAAGTTTTTGAAGGCCCAATGCATCACTTCTTAAAAAAAAATCTAACCAGAAGATAAGAGAAGGGCACTGCTTGTCACTGGCCACTCGGGTGTTTTCTCTTCCTGGTGGTAGAATACAAATAAAATTTTCTGCACCCGATCTTACTTCACTGTGTCCTGCACCTATATATAAACACACATATACACACACACAAAACATGGGTACTGGGGAGAAATAGGCACTACTGCTGTTTGGCAGTAATGCAGGGGATTTTTATTTTAA
This sequence comes from Chiloscyllium plagiosum, assembly GCF_004010195.1. Taxonomy (NCBI): domain Eukaryota; kingdom Metazoa; phylum Chordata; class Chondrichthyes; order Orectolobiformes; family Hemiscylliidae; genus Chiloscyllium; species Chiloscyllium plagiosum. Next base: position 151,368,261 of record NC_057710.1, on the reverse strand, counting down.
AAAATTAGGAGATTAAAATCTCTTCAGAAAAAGGAAAAAGAAAAAGTATATAACCTTGAGATTTAGAATCTCCTCTGTTTAAAAAAAAATAACCATGAGGTTTAGAATCTCCTCTAAAAAGAAATATAGCCAGGAGATTAGGTCCTCCTCAGTTGAGGATTGACTCCGAGCTGGCTACTGTGTCCTAGTAAATAAAGGGTGAGAGGATCAGGCCTCTGTGCAGTTATTTAAAAAAGTTAAGTGTGTTTCTCTCTCCACAGATGCTGCCAGATGTACTGAGTTTATTGAACACTTTGTTTTTTATTAGACTAGAATCTTGCTTGATAAAACAGCAAGTAAACCAATGCCAAATTTCCAGTTCCCTCAATCTTCCAGTCATTAAAATAGTAACTGGAAAATTGGAAAGGCGAAGGATTGGTTTGGGTTCCTCCTTAGCTTACTCTTTGACTTGTTCACCAGTTAGTCAATGGTGAATGCTATTGCTAGATGTGAAAGTGTATAAAGCTACCTCTAATATCTATGTTTATATTTGCAAAATGATCGATCCAAAATAATAGTCCCAGTTTTACATTTCTGGAAGTGGATGGGTTTTTACGATTTAAAATCGGGTGTTATGCTGTCAGAAACACCAAATAAACATCCAGAGATAGGGTTAATTATTCAGTTGAGTTGTACTTTTTCGTAAATGACATGCATTAGTTGTTCATGCAGGACTTTGCAAATGTTGACGATTCAGTGTCACCTTCATTGCATTGTGGAAACTCTGCACCAGTTATATTCCTAGACTTAACCTAATGTATAATGCTTATACTGACAGTTTCTGTAACACATTTTGCAACCTTTTAAGGTCAAGGGCATATAAATATTTCAGGTGAGCGCTGAGGTTATTTATGCTAGAAAGATCCTTGCCACAGCAGTAGTCATGTCAGCTTAACTTGACATCTTTTAAACAAGTGTCAAATGAGGGCCAAATTGAGAGTTGACAGTTTTCTTATTGCAATCAATCACATTGTAATGATGGAAATGATACAGAATATGTCTTGGGGTAATTCTTTGTCAACTCTAATGTATAAGGTATTGTATAAGATTCTGAAAGAGTTGGTGTAGAAATTGCATTAGCTCTACTCAGTCAGATAACATTGCAGAATCTTTGGATGAAGGCAATTGATTTCCACTCAAGTACCCCCAATGGACCAGATGCATTCTGTACAGTTCTTGAGTGTCATTAGTAATTATGCCTAACTTGTAAACTGCACTTACTGTTATCATGTAATAAACTATCTTATTAACTAAGGCCTCTTCAGTTTAGACTTACTAATGGTCTACCATCCACCTTGGATAATTGAACAGTTCCTAAAATGGTGACAGCAAAGTACCAGAATCACCTGTTTGCCTTGGTCCACATTTCTAGCAGTGATGACAAATATCATTTTGGCTGTATTTAGGCTTAGGCATTTTGAACAGAACATAAGTTCTGGATATGGCATCAGGGTGCAGTGGAATAGCTTCCTGATCAATTTTACTTTCCTGCCTAGATTTCTCATTAAAATACTGAAAGCAATTTGGGTGTACTTTCATAGAAAACAGGATATTTGGACATATGGGGAGAAATTCATCTCATGACCACCCCAGTTTTTAGCTTAAACAGGAAGCCAGCAACTGAAAATCATTTGTGGACCCCTGTCTTCCATTATTACCCAAGGCCCATTGATGCAATTTATTTTGATTTGATACAATATTCAGGCAGGATTTATGTGAAACAAGTGTACGACTGATCACTATATAAATTGGAGTACTAAACTGGGTTATAGTGTCTGTTATGGGGCCCCAGTTTGAAATTCAACTACAAATGGATGGTGTGGGAGCTGTGCATTCTCTGTCCATTTGCACTCAGTAATGAATAGATTTTCGAGGGAGTGCAGCATTCTTGGAGGACAATTCTTAGCAAGCATTCCTTAAAGAAGCTACTGACTGCCGAGAAATGAATCACAAAATTTTGAATTTTTACTTTTGCATGTTCAAGAGAAGCAAAAGATTTCCTCCGAGGCACACAAAAGGTTGTTGACCCATCAGGTACCTTCTCTTCTCTCTCTTCTCCTCTCTTCTCCTCTCTTCTTCTCTCTTCTTCTCTCTTCTTCTCTCTCTTCTTCTCTTCTCTCTTCTTCTCTCTTCT
>NC_057710.1:151338958-151363166 GCF_004010195.1 Chiloscyllium plagiosum | reverse complement strand
CTTCTCCTTCTCCTTCTCCTTCTCCTTCTCCTTCTCCTTCTCCTTCTCCTTCTCCTTCTCCTTCTCCTTCTCCTTCTCCTTCTCCTTCTCCTTCTCCTTCTCCTTCTCCTTCTCCTTCTCCTTCTCCTTCTCCTTCTCCTTCTCCTTCTCCTTCTCCTTCTCCTTCTCCTTCTCCTTCTCCTTCTCCTTCTCCTTCTCCTTCTCCTTCTCCTTCTCCTTCTCCTTCTCCTTCTCCTTCTCCTTCTCCTTCTCCTTCTCCTTCTCCTTCTCCTTCTCCTTCTCCTTCTCCTTCTCCTTCTCCTTCTCCTTCTCCTTCTCCTTCTCCTTCTCCTTCTCCTTCTCCCTCCTCTTCTCCTTCTCCTTCTCCTTCTCCTTCTCCTTCTCCTTCTCCTCCTCTCCTCTTCTTCTCCTTCTCCTTCCCTCCTCTCCTCTTCTTCTCCTTCTCCTTCTCTCCTCTCCTCTTCTCTCTGTCTGGATGACTGTAGGATGTGTATACTTCGTAATTACAGAGCTGATGGGCAGAATGGTCATATATTTTGAGAGGGAATTGAAGTTTTGAACTTTTTCCATTTTGCTGTTAGGTGAACTGTTCTGAAGCATGGTACTCTACCCATAGCAATGCCGTGATGGCGCTGAATCCTTCAGTGTCAGTGCAGACTTGAAACATTGACTCCTGTGTAGATACATTAATTTGAATATCTCAAAAATAATTTCAAATGAAATGTGATAGTTACTTCAGAAAGGAATAATAAAATTATGGCAAGTAAGTTTGAGTCATTCACATATTTTAATGTTTTTCCATCTGAGAAATTACTACTTACAGCTTGCTAACGAAAACCAGACCTAAACTTGAAGAAATGGTGAAACACCATTGAAAAGGGCAGTAAGGTTATTGAGAAGGTACATTTGAACCCCTTTGAAGATAAGAGGGATGGAAGAGAAAGAGGCACTATTGAATGGGGAAGTGATAATAGGAAACATTTTATGGGGAGATGGGTGAAGAAAGTTAATGAAAGAGAAAGCTTTTTTACATGTTTTTTATTCTCTTACAGCTACTAGATTTGCCAGTTGGAAAGAGGGGTGCGGTACCATGGCATAGGAAATTGAGAGTGGGATTGACAAAACTGATGTGAGAGTCATGGGTTGCAGTGGAGACTTTAGTTGATGTACAAGCTCTTATTCTGTGATCAAGTTTTTTTTTTAAACAGTGTGAGATGATTAGGTGAATGCTACTTAATGAAGGTTTTATGAATTTCAATCTAGAAATCTAGGAAGGAACTCAAGCCTTTCCAGCTATAGTGCTGAAGTATGTGGTATGTGAAATGAGAGGAAAACTGTTTTGAAAATACCTTTATGGCAATAGTGCTGAGCTCCACCAGCACTAGTATCTGTTTGAATTAGTTGTTTATTTTCCAAATATAGATGCACTCAATATTCAAGGTCTATTTACATCACTGTTCGTATTAATGTAAACTATATGACAGATTAATCAAGTCAAAGTCTAGACTTTTCTAGTTTTGTTAATAAGAATAAAGACTAGACATTGTACATAAAATGGAACATTCAATATCTTCACAAATTTTTAACAACCTGTAACAGTTCTACTCTGATTTTAAAACACAACTACTGTAGCTAGCTTGGACATGATAAATGACTGTCATGTTAGGAGTCTGATTTTCATTTTACTCGCAAATCCTTGGACATTGATTGCATTATCTTCCATATGTTAATCACTGCAGAAAGCATCTAGAGAACAACTACTAAGTGGCTGAAAGGAATGTGGTTTGCTTTTTCATTAATTTCTGTGTAATTAGGTTTGTGGGTTTTTGGTGGGAGAGCTAAGTATGTGAATCTGATGATGGTCAGTGTACAAAAATGGAAAAATGACTCTTCCTCATTGGAAAGTTTTCACACTTACAGACTGTCTTCTAGATGGCAATTCTCTGGTTTTCTAGCAAATAATTATGCTAAATAGAGTGATTATGTATGATTAGTAGTCTACTTGCTCCTATTGACTGATCTGGTATTAAAAAAAATTCTAGGTTCAAATTGTATTGACTGATCCAGATTAAAATCTGTAAGAAATCATTTTACCCCGAAATATTGCCTCTTATTTTAAGAAGCATTTTTTAAAAATTCCAACTATAAACTTTTAAATACTGTTGGTTTACCAGATTTCTTCCTTTCCAATCATTTTTTGGGGGATGGCTGAGTTTGAGATTCAATCCAGGTAAGGATTGACAAAACAAAAAGAATGAAAAGCTAGTGCAAGTGATCAGGCACATTGACCATCTGTAACTAGTACAAGCACAAAGTATACCATCCACTCATTCTACAATTTATATGCAACTATGGGAATGCCAGGTTGAAAATCTCACAACACCAGGTTATAGCCCAATAGGTTTAATTGGAAGCACTAGCTTTCAGAGCGTCGTTCCTTGATCAGGTGGCAGCACTCCGAAAGCTAGTGCTTCCAATTAAACCTGTTGGACTATAACCTGGTGTTGCGTGATTTTTAACTTTGTACACCCCTGTCCAACACCGGCATCTCCAAATCATGGGAATACCAGTCAGTCTGTTTTCACAATAGATCCTGCAGTCATGCCTACTGGTTGCAAAACACCAAAGCTCAAATGTATTCCCTTTGGAAAGGACCTTCAGTTTAATGGCTTCTGGCTATCTGTTTGAAGAGGATGAGTGAGAAGATTTTTTTTTTAGTTATCCCCTGAAAGGTTTCATAGTTTTTTTTTAATATAGTGTATTGCTGGACTTTAAGAAAAATAGAGACCTCTCTGAAGAATTTTTATGACTAATCTTTCAGATATGAGATGCTTTCTGCCATAAGCAATGTTCACAAGGTTTGGATGGTAATAATATGTTGCATAGTATTTTAATATTGTCGAGGAAAAGTGGGAAGCTTGGGCAGAATCTTATCGGGCTCATAGGGATATCAGGCATGGCTAGATAAATGATAGAATCTGGAAAGATATTGACAAGGGACATCTTCATATCAAGTTCATCTCAACGTATCGTGTATGTCTTTCCAAAGCGGCGTGGTGAAATTCTTGCTGGACAGCTGCAGGTTCCTGACTATTGATCCTTAATGTTTGTAAAGCACCTCGTTAGCATTCCAACTCACCATGGATTGCGACCTCATCAAACTTGTCATTGCAAACTAGCCATAAGGAAATCTCTTCATAAAAACCAGAGTAGGTAACACCTGCATGTTGGACAATAGGCTCCATATTTTGGGCACATTCCATGAGCACTAGCCACAAGCACTCCATGTTTGTGGACGTTCACATCCGACATGTTCCATGGCATATTACAGGATGCTTCAGTATTTCCATGTTGCACCTTGAGCTGAGCTGACAACAATAATTTCAAGGATGCTGCAAGGACACTGTGCTCATGGACATATGCCCAGCTCATGGACTGGAGCAGGCTGCATCTCTGGGTTCTTTTCTCGCTTTCATAGTGGTCACTCAGCTCTGAGCCTTCTCTTAACGTGCCTTTTAGTGCAAACACAAAAATGCAAAGACAGAATTGTCAGGTGGCCTCATCAAGTCAAGTGAGATTGCCTTCCCTCAGGGCATCTCCAGCACAGTGAGATGAGGGGTGGCTTCATTACCAGTCCAAGTCTTGCACGAGGCAGTCAGATCTGCATCCTATGGCTATAAGGAATGAGGAGCTAAATGAAAGGCAGCACATCTCCACCCATCTTGACTCTTGCTCATTATTGAGAGAGTTTTATTTTGTATTGCTCCTCGGAAGTGAGAAGATAAATGCGGGTCGCACTTTTATTATTGGTGCAGCTGAGGGGAAGGGTTCCCAAGCAAATGAGTAGACAGCACAAGGTTAGTGGTGTCAGAGGATGTGGATGAGTGGGCAAACTGTTGCATACATTAATGAGAGTGTTAAAGCATGAGTCTTAGAAGGAGAGATAGAGTGAGTATGAGGTATTGGTGGCACTTATGTTGATGGATTGGAGAAGGACATTGACCTTGCTTCTATGGTGCTAGGCATTCCTCCAGATGGCTGAAACTTCTTCAACTCAGGTGATAATCCCAGAGCAGGATGGCTAGTGTTGTGGCCTCCAGTATTGGTTCTGGGAGACTAGGAAGCCCCGCTTATGTACCAACATATCTGGCAGTACCACAAAGATCGTGCCTGCAAAGTGAGGTGCCAATTTCCCCTGGTCTGCCACATCCAGGGCAAATGTCAGGAACCATGCAGTGTAGCTGCAAACTAAGAGTGCTTGTCCAGTTGCACATTGGCCTTTTAAATATGGCACCAGGGCCAGCAATGCTGTTCAATTTCAGGATCACCAGTAAGTGGTGAGTTGCTCCAGGAACAATGTATAGTAAGATGAGGCTGAAATTGACATGATTCTCATCATGAGGGCTGAACCAGCAATTAATGCAATGGGTTTAGTAAGTGATGGTGATAAAACATGCCAGAATCATTATACCAAACCCAATGCGATTTGCGATGAGCCAAAAAATGTAAGATTAGGCCACTTATGTGCCACCTATGTAAAGAAGCCTGAACACACACACTAGCCAGTTTCAAAACAGTTTCTACCCTACTGTTGTTAGAATCCTGAATGGACTCACAAACACTTAGCATTCGCCTGCATCTGTGTTTTGGTTTTTGCAGCTGTTTACCTATTATTTACTTATCTATGCTATTTAACACTCTGATTGGCCTGTATTGCTCCCAAGACAAAGCTTTTCACTGTGCCTCTGTACACATGACAATAAATTCAATTCAATTCATTCAATCATTCATTCAACCTTCTGCACTGTAAGTCTTCTTTAAAAATTGTAATTCTTCCCCATCTCTATGGAAGATTTCCATGTCAGACAAAATAGAAAAATGCCATCTATGCTTTTAATGTGTACCAGATAAAAGCAGTTTGAGTCATTTCTTTCTTTGTTGCTTTATTTGAGTTTTGTTGCACATTTATTTTAGAGACACCTATATATCCCACAGATTATTTAAATGACAAATTATCCATTTGGTTTGCGTTAGAGTATGGAGGAAGCTGAAGCAGTAGATAATGAGGTTGCAATATATTACGTCTGTTGTTGGTAAGGTATTAATCTACAGACATACAGATCACTAATATGATCATCATCCAAAGCTTCTATGGAAGTTGAGAAATGTATTTCACAATCAAGCAATCTTCTTCTCTTTGATATAGATGAGGACAAATATGACTATAGCCTCTTGGTTCCTTTTCTCTGAATAACATTTGGGAGTGATTAACCTTTGACTGGAGTACAGTAGTTCTTTGTGATTACAGCAGCTCCTGCATCATGTTCTGCCACCCAAGCAGTTACAGCACTGGGTGTTTTCCAGTCAGTTTTGGATGGCCTATTTAATAGTACACATTAACAAGACCGCACCTATTTGCAGTATTTTTCCAAAAGTCTTCATGCTTTATGTACGTATTCCAATATATTTTTGTGCGTTGGTTCAAAGGATATAATGTTGGTATGGTGTATATAAATGATTTGATTAAATAAGTGAAAAAAAATTGATTGAGTTTTCACAATTTATTTTTCTCTACTGTATGTTTTAGTGAGAGAGACTGAAAGGAAGCAGACTCACTCACCCTTTATAAATTCATCATTGGACCACCATTGTACAGTAGTATAATAAAAGAATTGCAATATTTCTCCACATTTCAAAATACATTTTGGGCATTGTTTCATTTATTTGATAGTTTTAAAAAATTGCTCAATGTAACCTCATAAAAGCCAAGTGTTTAATAGAAAACCAGAAAGCTAAAGAGGTGTATCAAAATTAGGAAGATTAAGAGCAGGCTATGGATTCAGGTTTCTGTTTCTTGGTGAGATTCTGGACTGCCTGAAAGCATCAGAATCAATCTTATGATGCATTCAGCTTATCTTTGCAAGAGAAAATGTGCATCAAACCGCCCCCACCCCCACTCCAGCCTATTACCCTCACCTTAACCTCCTTCCACCTATCGCATTTCCAACGCCCCTCCCCCAAGTCCCTCCTCCCTACCTTTTATCTTAGCCTGCTTGGCACACTTCTTGGATGCTGCCTGACCTGCTGCGCTTTTCCAGCAACACATTTTCAGCTCTGATCTCCAGCATCTGCAGTCCTCACTTTCTCCATCAAAAGTATTGGGGCAATGTGATAAGTTTGGTGGTGGGAGGGCATTTATTCAGGCATGAAGGTAACTGGTGGGAAGGGAATTTTGTTGTCACCTTTCCACCTCCACCTTGTTTACATCTACTGCAGGAAAGCCCGTGGACCCTTTTGGAATTGAGCTACGAAAGATTTCTCCATTTCAAAGGCAGTCAGTGGTTGTAAGAAGTCAACAGCTGCACTTGCAGCTTCTAGCCTTTCCCACACCCCTCCCCACAGCCCTCACCCTGCGATTTTCCTCCCCTCTGTCCACTCACCTGTTCCTGAGGCTCAGCCCAAATGTGTATAATAATGACAGTAGGCCCAGTCGGCCTGTTGGCACTGCCATTCAGTGAAGAGTTTCCAATCTCAGATTGGCCAACATCTCTTGATTGGTGGGACCTCCTGCCCAGTTTTACTGGCACTTAACTGGCCAACAGTGGGCCTTCCCAAAAGAAGGATACATGAGGCTCTCCCAGCTCTCTGGCAAGCAGACCCCTGTCATTAAATACTGCCCCTTTTGTCTTTTAATTGGAACAGCAGACAAATGAGAGGGATTTGTCATCCTTCCTTTCTCAGTGGAGATATTCGTGATGAAAGTTCTCCCAAATGGCGCAAGCCTCAATTTTGATGTGTCAAGTATCCTATGCAATCAATGTGATGAATATCAGATGGTTTCCTTTAACGTGAAACAATTTTAAAAAAATAATCCTTCTCACTCTGTTTTAAAACTGAGTGTTGGCAAACTTTGGCAAGATACCATTGCCATTGGTCATGGTGCCAGTGTTGAATATTCCTGAATTTGGGTCTGGAAAGCAGTCACCTTGGCATTTATATTCATTTGCACTGTTGGTTATTTAGAAAGTGAGGCAAAACATGCACTGTCTGGTAAAGACTACAGTTGTTTAAATTACACATATTTTACTTGCTTAGTAGTTCCCGTGCACATCAGTGGTTCTGGAGAAAACATAATTGGAAACACACTAAAAAGTTATTTAAAGCAAACTTTTGGACACCATAATTTATTTTTGTGAGCTTCAGTGTTTTCATTAACACAGACAGAGTTTCATAGTTATAAACTGGATGTTTACTGTCAATCTTATTCCAAAGGAAGCTGGAATGTTTTTATTTATTTTGTTGTAATGCCGGACTATTTCAGGAATAGGCCATTGAACACTTACACAAGACCTACAGTTTGTCAGCAACCATTTGTAGGACACTGTCAGCTGGTAGAAGGTCTTAACAAAGTACGTTCCTAAGCAAAGGGCTATGCTATAAAATACTTTTTTACAAGGTGCTATCATTATTGTACTAGATTCATGTGTTGGTAATGTTAATTGTAACTTTAAATCTCGGCTTGGAAGTACTTGCTAACTTCAACAGATTACACTCTGAATTTAGATAAAGTTCCAGTGCTCACTGTTATAATGGCCATTAAACTGTAATATCAAGCCCTGAAATGAAAAGTCTGTGATGAATGCTCAGGCTGTTATTATGGCTGACCACTGAGAGAAGTTTTCAGAACTGACAATTTCATGAGCTGAATCTTTTGGAGAAGTCCTCAGTGTGTGCAGTGAAATTTTCATTACCTTCAATTTTAGAAATGCTCTGTGTTTCACTATTTTTTTTATTTTAGAACAGTGGAACAGGAGTAGACCATTCAACCTCTTGAGGCTGTTCTACCATTCCATGAGAACATGGCTGATCTGTGGCCTAATTCCACATACCTGCCCAATCCCCATATGGTTTTAATACCTTTGCTGAACAAAAATATTATCTATGTCAGATTTAAAATTTATAGCTGATCTAGCATCTATTTCCATTTGTGAATAAAGTTCCAAACATTTACCATCTTTTGTGTGTAGAAGTGCTTCCTAACATCTCTCCTGACTTGTCTGGCCCTATATTCTCAGACTGTGCCCCCAGTTCTAGAATCCTCATCAGTGGAAATAGTTTCTCTTTATTTACTCTGTCTTTTCCTGTTGATACCTTGAAGGCTTCCATCAGCTCACCTCTTAACCTTCTACTATCTAGAGAAAATAGACATAATTTGGATAACCACTCCTCATAACTTAACTCCTGAAATTCAGGTGTCATTCTTGTAAATCTACAGGGACTCTTTCCTACTCCAAATAGGGTCTAACCAAGGTTTTGTACAACTGTAGTATAACTTTTGCATCCTTGCACTTCAGTCTTCTAGATTTAAGACCCACATTACATAGGTTTTCTTGATTATTTTCTGTGCTTGTTCATGATATTTTAAAGACCTATGTGTCTGAACTCCAAAGTATCTTTGAACTCCCATTGTTTATAACCTCATACCGCCTAGAAAGTATCCTGATCTCTCCTCCTTCAGTCCAAAATGGATAACAGCTCGCTTACATTGAACATTGTATACCACAATTTTGCCAATTCACTTTGTCTATCAATATCACTTTATGATGTTATTCTAGCATCTGCTTTGCTACAATGCTACCTAACTTTGTATATAATCTTTGTCATCTGACTTGGTACAAATGTAGATCTATGACTTTCTAAGCCATTATCCAAGTCATTAATAAATAATGTGAATAATTGAGGCTGTAAAACAGATCCTGTGGGAAACCATAAGCCACCTCCTGCCAATTTGAATACCCTACATATTATCCCTACTGTCTGTCAACTGCCACTCAACCAATTTCCCAGCTAATTCAGTAATTTGCATTCAGTTCTGTAGACTTCTACCTCAGTTAATAGTCTCTTATGTGGGACTTATCAAATGCCTTCTGGAAGTCCATATAAATAACATCCATAGATATTCCCCTGTACACTGTCTTAGTCACCTCTTCAAAAATATCCAATCAGTTTCGTCAGGCATGGTCTACCTGTCATGCTGGCTCTCCGTAACTGAAACATTTCAAGGTGTTCAATTTTCCAATCTAGTGGGATGATTCCTGTGTCTTGGGAACTCAGAAAGATTAAAGTTAGGGCACCTATAATGTGCTCCTTTACTACTTTTTAGCACCCTCAGATGGAAACCGTCTGATCCTGGGATTTGACAGTCTTTAATTCCATTTCCTCATGACCCATGGTTTAGACTTCAGTTCTGTCTAACATATACTGAGACTGCTCTTCTAATACAAGTAGAAATCCTTCAGTGTGGAAACAGGTCTTTCGGCCCAACAAATCCACACCGACCCTTTGAAGAGTGTTCCACCAAGACCCATTCCCCTATCCTATATTTCTACATTTACCCCTGAACACTATGGACAATTTAGCGTGGCTAATTCATCTAACCTGCACATCTCTGGATTGTCAGAGGAAACCCACGCAGACACTGGGAGAATGTGCAGATTCCATACAGACAGTTGTTCAAGGCTGGAATCGAACCCGGGTCCCTGGCGCTGAGAGGCAACAGTGCTAACCACTGAACCACCACCACCCAAACCATTTACTTACATTGATTTTATTTAGTCCCTGTTGTTGATCCACTATGCATTTCCTCTGGACTTAAGGCAACTTATCCTTTTTTATTGTAACTACTGAGGCAAAATAATTATTCAGCATGTCTGCCAATTTTTCCATAGTCGTTGATAATATCCCACTTTCAGTCTTTAGTGGGCCAACATTACTCCTGACCACCCGCTTTCCCTACATATAACTATAAAATTTCTTCTTATTGATTTTTAAAACCCTGGCAAATTTCTTCTCATAATCCGACAAATAGCCACATCCTTAATGATGGAAGAGCCCAACCAAGCAATTCAAAATATAAGGCTAAGGCCTCCTCTAGTGGTCCCCAGCATCACAGATATCAGTCTTTAGCCAATTCAATTCACTCTATGTAATGCCAAGAAGTCGTTGGAGACATTGCATACTGCAAAGGCCTTGCGCCCCGACAAAGATTCCAGAAATAGTGAAGACTTGTGGTCCAGGACTTGCTGTTTCCCTAACCAAGCTATTTCAGTGCAGTTGCAACACTGGCATCTACCTGACAATGTGGAAAATTGCCCAGGTATATTCTGTACACAAAAAGCCAGAAATATCCAACACGGCCAATTACTGCCCAATCAGTTTACACTCAATCATCAGTAAAATGATGGAAGGTTTCATCGACAGTGCTAACAAGCTGCAACAGCTCAGCAATAATCTATTCAGTGAAGTCCAGTTTGTCTTCTGCCAGGGCCACTCGGCTCCTGATCTCATTACGGCCTTGATTCAAACATGGACAACAGAACTGAATTCCAGAGTTGAAATGAGAGTAACAGGCCTTGACATCAAGACCATATTCAACTGAGTGTGACATCAAGGAGACCTAGAAAAACTGGAATCAATGGGTTTCAGGCAACAAAGTCTCTACCTGGCACTTAGGTAGATGGTTGTGGTTGTTGGAAGTCACTTATCTCAACTCCAGAATATCTCTGAAGAGTTCCTCAGGGTATATTCCAGGCCCAACCATTTCCGACTGCTTTGTCAATGACCTTCCCTCCATCATATGGTCAGTGGGGGTGTTCACTGATGATTTCTCAGCATTCAGCACCATTTGTTACTCCTCAGGTACTGAAGCAGTCAGTGTTCAAATGCAAAAAAATCTGGACAATATCCAGACTTAACTGGCAAATAATATTCACAACACAAAAATGCCAGGTAATGACCATGTCCAATAATAGAGGTGAATAACTCACCTCCTGACTCCCCAAAGCTTGACCACCATCTACAAGGCAAAAGTCAAGAGTGTGATTAGTACTGTCTACTTTCCTGGATAAGGACACTTCCAGCAACACTCAAGAAGCTTGACATCATCCAGGACAAAACAGTTTGATTGGCACCACATCCTAGCACCAACCCTCCGTAGCAGCAGTGTGTACTATCTACAAGATTCACTGCAGAAGTTCATCAAAGATCTTAGGCAGTATCTTTCAAACCCATGACTACTTCTATGTAGAAAGACAAGGATTTTGGAAACATGGGAACACCATCACCTACAAGCTCCCCTCCGAGTCACTTCCCTTCCTCCATGAAAATATATTGGCATTCCTTCACTGCTACTGGTTCAAAATCCTGGAATTTCCTCCTAAGGGTGTTGTTTGTCAAACAATAGTATGTAGACTACAGCAGTTTGAGAAGGCAGCTCACCACCATCTTCTCAAGATTAGCAATAAATGCTGGCCAGCCAGTGAAGCCCATATCCTCTAAATGAAAAAAGCCTAGAAGCTAAGAACAGGAGTAGAACATTTGGCTTTACAAGCCTGCTCTACCGTTCAGTATAATCAAGACCGATCCTTACCTTAATCCTATATTCCTGCTTTCTCCTCATACACCTTGGTGCCTTTAAAATCTAAAACTTCATTGATCTTTTTCTTGTATATCTTCAATGACTTGGCCACCACAGCCTTCTGTAATAGAGAATTCCTCAGAGTCACCATCCTTTGAGTGAAAAACATTTTCCTCAATCAGTCCTAAATGATCTACTCTATACCCTGAGACTGGGATCCCTGGTTCTTGATGTCCCAGCAAAGGAAAACATCCTTTCTGCCCACTCACTCAACCTGTCTAAATCAAATGTAAGCCCCCTTACATCCACCATTTGTGTCATCAGCAAAACTGGAAATGTTGCATTTAGTTCCCTCATCCAGTTTATTTAATATTTTTTAAATAGCTGGGGCTCAAGCTCTGATCCTTGCAGTAACCCACTAATCATTGTCTAGCCCTTGGCAAAAGACCTATTTATTCACAATCAGTTTGCTGGACACCAACTAATTCTCAATCTTGATGAAGGGCATGTGCCCGAAACGTCGATCCTCCTGCCCCTTGATGCTGCCTGACCGGCTGTGTTTTTCCAGCACTGCACTTTTTGACTCAAGCATTTTCCCCACTGATGTTAGGCTAATTAATCTGTAATTTGCTCTTCTTAATCTTTCTCTCAGTTGCCTTGTCAGCCTTTAACCCCATTAATTTCTCCAGCACCATTTCCTCCAGTTCCACCCTCTCACTAGATCCTTGCTTCCCTAATGTTCCTGGGAAGTTATTTGCGCCTTCTTTAATGAACACAGAACCAATTCTTCTGTCATTTATTTGTTCCCTATTATAATTTCCACAGTTGCTGGCTATAACAGACTTACTGACCTTTTATCTTAACATATTGATAGAAGCTTTTATGGTCATTTTTAATGTTCCCTGCACTTTTACTGTCATACTCAATATGCCCCCTCTTGATCAAGCCTCTTGTGCAGCTTTGTTGAATTTGAAAATTATGCTAATCCTCAGCCTTGCTGCTTTTTCTGGCAATTTTGTTCATTCTAGTAATTGTAAGCAGTGATTGAGCCAACTTTCCTTTTTTGGTTTTTGCACCAAGGACATGAATGCAGTGTAAATAAAAACATTCAACAGTCTCATATGAGTGGTCAAGGACAGTGAAAGCTCTTCAGATGCACATGAAATGTATTAATAGCATCAAATACCACTGAATTCACCACAGTCACATCACTTACCTACCAACAATCTCCCTCGTCAGGTAGCTAGCTCCCCATGGCTCTTTATTTAAGAATAAGAAGCCACAAACCCTTAGGCAGCTGGAGCAAACTGAAGGAGGTCAAGAAAGTCTATATTTTCTAACTCTCTCAAAGAAGATGGTGCTGGCCATTACTGGGCTACCCATTTCTGAAATCATCAAAGTGAATGGTATTATTATACCTGATACTTCTTCGAAGATCCTAATTCCTCATTTCACACTTCATACTGATTGCAAACTGCTGACCATAGAAGTATGTATCCCTTACTTGCTGCACCCTGCAGTCTGCTCCTCTCATTTTATTCTTGTTCCTTTCTCCTTTCAATATTCAAGCACTGTTATCTGACCAGGGCAAAACACAGTACTGTTGAAAGTTCATCATCAACCAGTTTCACGTTTACAACCACCAGCTCAACACTAGACCAGATATTTGAATTAGTGCAGTGTCTGGATTGGCAGGCATGCGCACAGTTTAGCGTAATTGACCTCCACACTGTTTCATTGCCATGATTCTGACCCCAAGCCGTTTTTGGTGAAGTGGGTGCTCAGCATATTCAGCTGCCCACCATTTACTGGCAGGCAACCCATTCATGGCAATTGTTGATAATTGCACAGTCTTCTTTGTCAACTGGGATTTTTGGTTGACAGTACAGCCAGCCCATGTTGCCTGGTAGGTTCAAGATGGGAAGTGAGGTGTGGGAGAGTGATGGATCATGTGAGGAGCACCCACCTACCAATTGGGGCTGCCAGGTCACAGCAACGATCACTAACTATCTCCTGAAGGTGTGTTTCTCTATGATTGTGGCCTGTCTGCTGAAGTCATTTTATGTTGAAACATGTCTGACCTCTTTTTCACAGGACAGCCTCCATGTTGAAGCACCATCTCTCTTTCTATCTCCAGTATGATTCTGCAGTTCCCACATCAGCAAGTGAGACTGTTGCTGTAGGGCCTCCGAAACGCAGGGCCATCTTATTTTCATGACTGGTTAACATGACTGAGATTTGAAAATTCCAGCTGATGCGTGACATGTAGAGGATAGCGTACAGGTGAATGATATATATGAACCAAGACATAGGAGAGGAGTCATCTGTAACTGGGGAAGGAAGAAATTATAGTGCAGATACCAGTTCACTTTTGAGCAAGGCCATACAAAAGTTCTGCTGTAGAGGATCAGATGAGCATTTCAATTGAGTGACCTGTAGCAAAATGCTGATTGCAATACAAAATGAAATATGTCATGCATTGGGAAAACTGTTGGAAAACCTGTGGTCAGTGTACAGAAACATGAAGAAATCCAGAATCAACTTGGCACAAGGTTTTGCATTGAGCTTCGAGCCCATTGTTTCCAACTTTGTGGTGGTAGCCAATTCAATCACTTATAACTCAACTGTGAAGTAGTGTAACATGGCCAATAGCTCAGCTTCGACTACAGCACAAACAGTAGCTACACAAAGGTTCCGAGTGATCTATTGGGATGTCGGACTGAAATCATACAAAGATATCTTGCTACAGTCATAGAGCCATAGAGATGTACAGCATAGAAACGGACCCTTTGGTACAACTCGTTCATGCCAATCAGGTATCCTTAATGAATCAAGTCCTATTTGCCAGCACTTGGCCCATATCCCTTTAAACCTTTCCTATTCATTTACCCATCCAGATGCCTTTTAAATATTATACCAGCCTCCACCACTTCCTCTGGCAGCTCATTCCATACGCACACCACGATTTGTGTGGAAAAAGTTGTCCCTTCGGTCCCTTTTGAATCTTTCCCCTCTCACCTTTTGCTTCAGACTGGTATTCAAAGGCATACAACCATCCTACAAGGTGGCTCCAAATGAAAATTAGGATTGTAGAAGTTGCACAAGTGGCTGCAGGAGATGGCAGATTTCAATATCTTATACATTCTTATATCTTGTACATTCCTTCTCATTGACTAATCCTTGATTACCATTGGTGTCCTGTTAAGAAACCTTCTTAACTTCTCTTTCTCCCTCTAATTCCCTCTTCGGCAGCTTAACATGCTCTATGTGACCTCTGTTATTTTCTTTCAAGCTATATTTGAAGCGAAATGTCTACGATTGTACCCAAATCTGGGACCACCTGCAGAAATCTTGAAGGCAGCAAAAGCTTTTTCAGCACCTGACACACTGCTCCCTTTTTCAAAATTCATAACTTTAAAAAATACAGCAAGCACAAAGGACTTGTGGTATTGAAACAACAGCCAGAAAAAACTAATAAGAAACTGATGTAAAAAGGTGATTATCCATCTAAATAGGCGTGGTGCGGGGTCCTTGTTGTTGAACACACACAGCTGTATGAGATCATAAAGGGTGTTTGCTACAATGCTGAGTTTTGAAATGACATCACTGGTGTCAAGGAAAAATGCGAAGATGATTGTTTCTGTTATTGGAATGTCATTCCTGATGAAGAGCTTATGCTCGAAACGTCTACTCACCTGCTCCTCAGATGCTGCCTGACTGGTTGTGCATTTCCAGCACCACACGTTTTGATTTTGTAAATATCTCCCATCTATTACTGTTGATAACAGTTGAGGAATTGGGATCATTTGCTCCCTGTTTTTCAAGTGAGTGTTGGATGTTGATTAACGTTATTATTTGTGCAGTCTGCACACTTGTGGAATTCAAAATAATTTATCATATGAATGAACGCATTTGCTGCCGACCCAATTCTGCACCTGCTCTGAGGAAGGGTCACTGGACCTGAAACATTCACTCTGATTTCTCTCCACAGACTCTGTCAGACCTGTTGAACTTTTACAGCAATTTTTGTTTCTTTTTACAATTGTACAGCTCTAAGGGTACTCATAGTGCTGAAAAGCAGGGAGCAATGATCCCAATTTGTCACTGTTATCGACAGTAATAGATGGGAGATACTTGCAAAGTCAAAATGTGTGATGCTGGAAAAGCACAGCCAGTCAGGCAGCATCTGAGGAGCAGGAGAGTAGACGTTTCAAGCTTATGCCTGAAACATCAATTCTCCGCTCCTCTGATGCTGCCTGACCTGCTGTGTTTTTCCAGCACCACGGTCTCAAATCATGAAACACACAGTAGTCTGAGGATCGACCAGACAGTGGAGTAACTATGGTGATTTAATGCCATTTTAGGTGAGCTGTTTTTGACAGGATTGTATGTCCTGAATAACACCACTAGGCATCAAAGTCTTGAGATAATGCTGAAGTGTGAGTTCGAAATGATTTGGGCTGCAATCATGATCTGCAGAAATGATGCCCTAGGATTCCAATAACAGAAACAATCTTCTTTGCACTTTTCCTAAGTTATGGCAAATTTCCCCTGAACCTGTGCCACATTTTTTTGTTTTCACACAATTAGTACTACTGAGGAGAGGCCCTCCTTAATGATTGTTAAAAGGTGAAGTAAATTGTGACAAAAGGTTATAACTGTGGCTGCATATGGAAGACCAGGTTAAGTACAATGTTAGTTAGGTGGCAAATCTTAGATTGTTTCAAAGTTATTTGCTGCAATGTGACTTTCAGGCATATAAATATTGTTTTATGTTTTAAAGCGAACTCTTATGAATTCATATTATGGGGTATGTAGGGCCAGCTGAACTGTTATATGGACTCCTTTAAAGGATGGGACTTCAGGCACTGCCCTCCCCAGCCCCTAAGTAGGGTGAAGGTGCAATGGTGTCCAGTGGAAGCGCAAATTCCTAAATTTTAATGTTAGGAATCACACTTTGGTCTCATTTGTATAATATATGATTATGTATGGATTCCATAGAATCCCCACAGTGTGGAAACAGGCCATTCAGCACACCGATCCTCGAAAGTAGATCCCACCCAGACTCATCCCCCTTCCCTTTCCTTGTAACCCTACATTTGCCATGGGTAACGCACGTAACCTGCACATTCCTGAAAACTGTGGACAACTTAGCATTGCCAATTTATGTAACTTGCATGTCTTTGGACTGTGGGAGGAAACCGGAGTACCTGGCGGAAACCAACGCAGACACAGGGAGAATGTGCAAAATCCTCAGAGACATTTGTCCAAGGGTGAAATTGAACCCAGGTCCTTGGTGCTGTGAGGCGGTAGTGCTAACCAGTAAGCCATTGTGCCATCCCAGTTCGGTTACATTTTATTTTAGTTTTTGTTGCCCTGATGTCGCCTCCTGATGTCTTCATTGGGAGGCCGGGGTCTGCATAACTCCATCCCTGCTCCATTTTGGTTGGCAGTGTCGGAAGACTGTTGGTCGCCTTGGAGCTGCGTCAGAGCAGGTGTGGGATTTATGCAGCACGATTGTCTCCAACTCCGAGGTGGCGGTCTCTGAAGCAATGGCACTGGTGGCAGCAAAGAAGCAGCATATTGCCAGGACCCTGGGGACACTGTGGGACGATGGTGTCTGGGGGAGCAGAGAGGGTGAAGTCTATGGAGAGGGAAAGGTGAACTGTTGAAGCTGTTTTAGAATTGTCAATTTAATACCAATGTACTCAGTATTTTATAATTTATACAACTTATTCAGTAATTTATTCAGTAATAAATGTTGCCGGTGTTGGACTTGGCTGGAAAAAGTTAAAAATCACACACCAGGTTATAGTCCAACAGGTTTATTTAGAAGCACTCTGAAAGCTAGTCAAGCTGGTACCTCCAAATAAACCTGTTGGTCCTGGTGTTGTGATTTTTTTACTTTATTCTATAATCTAAAATAATGCCAGAGCATGGCAACATTGCACTCTAGGTACATTTGACAATTTTAAATAAATCTAAATCTATTATCACTGAAACATGACAGATTGTAATGTGTGCTGATGGATACTCGATGTGCTCTGAAATGGCATTATTTGTTTTTGGACTAGTGTGAGCATATTCCACTTGTAGCAATTTGACTGTCAACAAAAGAAGCATAACGCATCTTTTTAAAAGTTGAAAATATCTGTTTTTCAGCTCCCCTATTAGACTGGATCGGAGCTGTTCATCAGTCACCTCAGCACCGTCGAAAGTCTGCTTGGTCTGTGCGGATGAGGCATCAGGATGCCATTATGGTGTCTTAACCTGTGGCAGTTGTAAGGTCTTCTTCAAAAGAGCTGTAGAAGGTAACTACCTCTTTGTTTCCATTGTTCTCAGTTAATCAAATCAGCTGCAACTCCAAGTTTGCCCTGCATGTCTAATTATTTACCAGTAACTTGCTGCTGAATAGTACCATACTGCACTTAATGTGCCATCAGACGAATAGCATCTAGCCAGCTATACAGCTGCTCCTTATAGGAAACATAAGGATTGGCTTTAAAAAAAAAGGCAATTTGGTTTTAATCTAGTTATATTTTTTCTGGTGAGGCCCTTCCTTGTGTTAAGAGAAAGCAATAAGAGCAAAGAAAATGCTCAGTAATTTGAACAATGTTTTGCAATGTTCTTCGAAGCCTACATCCAGATCACTTATTTGATTGTTTACTCTGAGACTATTGTGTTTTGCTCTGATTGATACTTTACTTTAGCGTCAGAAGTACCAAAAGATTTCCTGCACTCACTGTTCTAAATGTGTTTTGGTGTCATGGAGAGCAGCCAGTGCAGATGTTTGCAGTCCACTTGTGTCAAAGTCAATCAGTTGAAACAAGCTCTCTACTAGGAGACTTGAACCCGTACACAGGGCTTTTCTCACTGGTGTTCATCATACTGTTACGTTTTTGGAGTTAACATTTCTCTAAGCTCCTTTTGATGTAAATTTTAATATTAAAGGGGCCATAGAGATGTATAGCACAGAAACAGACCCTTTGGTCCAACTCATCCATGCCGACCAGATATCCGAAATAATTGGCCAGTAATTGGCCTATACCCCTCTAAACCCTTCCTGTTTATATACAGATCCAGATGCCTTTTAAATGTTGTAATTGTACCAGCCTCCACCACTTCCTCTGGCAGCTCACTCCATACATGCATCAGGATCTGCATAATAAAGTTGCCCCTTAGGTCCCTTCGAAATCTTGCCCTTCTCACCTTAATCCTATGCCCTCTAATTCTGAACTTCCCCACTAGGGGAAGAGACCTTGTCTATTTACCCTTTCCATGCCCCTCATGATTTTCTAAACCTCTATAAAGTCACCCCTCAGCCTCTGACCCTCCAGGGAAAACAGCCCCAGCCTATTCAGTCTCTCCAAAAGCTCAAATCCTCCAATCCTGGCAATATTCTTGTAAATCTTTTCCGAACCCGTTTAAGTTTTACAACATCCTTCCGATAGGAGGAAGGTCAGAACTGCATGCAGTATTCCAGTAGTGGCCTAACCAATTTCTTGTACACCCACAACATAACCTCCCAATGCACTGACCAATAAAAGCAAGTATATAAAATGCCTTCTTCACTATCCTATCTATCTGCAACTCCACTTTCAAGGAATTATGAACCTGCACTCCAAGATCTGTGTTCAGCAACGCTCCCCCGGACCTTACTATTGTATAAGTCCTGCTCTGATTTACCTTTCCAAAATGCAGCACCTAACATTCATCTAAATTAAACCTCATCTGCCAATCCTTGACCAATTGGCCCATCTAATCAAGATCCTGTTTCACTCTGAGGTAACCTTCTTCGCTGTCCACTACACCTCCAATGTTGGTGTCATCTGCAAACTTACTAATGATACCTCCTATGTTCACATCTAAATCATTTATATAAATGACAAAAACTAGTGGACTCAGCACCGACCCTTGTCGCACTCCAATGGTCACAGGCCTCCAGTCTGAAAAGCAACCCTCCACCACCACCCCTGTCTTCTACCTTCGAGCCAGTACTGTATCCAAATAGCTAGTTCTCCCTGTCTTCCATGTGAGCTAACCTTGCGAACCTTGGCGAACGTCTTACTGAAGTCCATATAGATCACACCCACCACTCTGCCCTCATCAATCCTCTTCACTGCTTCTTCAAAAAACTCAATCAAGGTCGTGAGATATGATTTCTCATGTACAAAGCCATGTTGACTATCCCTAATCAGTCCTTGCCTTTCCAAATAAATGTAAATCCTGCCCCTCAGGATCCCCTCCAGCAACTTGCCCACCACCAATGTCAGGCTCACTGGTCTATAGTTTCCTGTCTTTTCCTTACCATCTTTCTTAAATAGGTACCATGATAGCCAATCTCCAGTCTCCGGCACCTCACCTGTGACTATTGGTGATACAAATATCTAAGCAAGGGGCCAGAAATCACTATCCTAGCTTCCCACAAAGCTGTAGTGTATATCTGATCAGGTCCTGGGGATTTATCCATCTTTCCGCATTTTTAAGATGTCCAGCACTTTCTCCTCTGTAATTTGGACATTTTTTTTCAAGATGTCGCTATTTATTTCCCTACGTTTGATATCTTCCATATCCTTCTCCACAGTAAACACCGATGCAAAATACTCATTTAGTATCTCCCTCATCTCCTGTGGTTCCACACATAGGCTGCCTTGTTGATCTTTAATTGGTTCTATTCTCTCCCTAGTTAGCGTTTTGTCCTGTATTTGTAGAGCCTCTTTGGATTCTCTTTACCCTTATTTGTGAAAGCTATCTCATGTCTCCATTTTGTCCTCCTGATTTCCCTTTTAAGGATACTCCTACTGCCTTTATACTCTTGTGGGGATTCACTCAATCTCTGCTGTCTATACCTGACATATGTTTCCTCCTCATTCTTGACCAAAATTTCAATTTCTCTCATCATCCAGCATTCCCTACACCCAGCCCTGTCCTTCACCCACAGGAACATATTGTCTCTGGACTCCCATACTCTCATTTTTTAAGGTTTCCCATTTTCTAGCCATTTCTTTACCTGCGAACATCTGCTCCCAATCAACTTTTGAAAGTTCTTGCCTAATGCCATCAAGATTGGCCTTCCTTCAATTTAGAACTTTAACTTTTAGACCCCATCTGTCCTTTTCCATCACTATTTTAAAACTAATAGAATTATGGTCGCTGGCCCCAAAGTGCTCCCCCACTCCCCAGTCACCTGTCCTAACTTATTTCCCAAGAGTAGGTCAAGTTTTGCACCTTCTCTAGTAGCTACACCCATATACTGAATCAGAAAATTTTCTTGTACACACTTAACAAATTCCTCTCCATTCAAGTCCTTAACACAATAGCAGTCCCAGTCTGTGTTTGGAAAGTTAAAATCCACCCTATTGTTCTTACAAACAACTGAGATCTCCTTACAAATTTGTTTCTCAATTTCCCGCTGACTATTGCGGGCTCCATAATACACTCGTAATAAGGTGATCATCCCTTATTTCTCAGTTCCACCCAAATAACTTCCCTGGTTGTATTCCCAGGAATATCCTCCTTAAGTACGGCTGTAATGTTATTCCTAATCAAAAATGCCACTCGCACTTTTCTCTTGCCCCCTTTCTACCTTTCCCATAGAATCTATATCCTGGAACATTAGGCTGCCAGTCCTGTCCATCCCTGAGACATGTCTCTGTAATTGTTATGATATCCTAGTCCCACGTTCCCAACCATGTCCTGAGTTGATCTGCCTTACCTGTTAAGCAAACTTAAAAATCACACAACACCAGGTTATAGTCCAACAGGTTTATTTGGAAGCACTAGCTTTCGGAGCGCTGATCCTTCATCAGGTGGTTGTAGGGATTAAGATCATGCTCACAGAATTTATACCATAGAGTCATAGAGATGTACAGCACAGAAACAGACTCTTCTGTCCAACTCATCCATTCCAACCAGATATCCCAACCTAACCTAGTCCCACCTGCCAGCAACCGACCCACATCTTTCCAAACCCTTCCTAGTCATATACCCATCAAGATGCCTTTTAAATGTTGCAGTTCTACCAGCCTCCACCACTTCCTCTGGCAGCTCATTCCATACACGTACCACCCTCTGCGTGAAAAAATTCCCCCTTCGGTCTCTTTAAAATCTTGCCCCCCCCCTTCACCATAAACCTATACCCGCTAGCTCTGGACTACCCCACCCCAGGGAAAAGACTGTGTCTATTTATCCTGTCCATGCCCTTCATGGTTTTATAAATCTCTATTAGGTCACCCCTCGGCCTCCAATGTTCCAGAGAAAACAGCCCCAGTCTACTCAACCTCTCCCTATAGTCCAAATTCTTCAACCCTGGCAAGATCCTTGTAAATCTTTTCTGAACCATGGAGATGTGATACAGTAAACAAATTTAGATTAAAACTTTCATCTTTGTAATGGGATATGCTGGTTTCTGTTCTTTGATATGTAAATTCAAGAACTACTTTGATATTATATTCTCAAGATTGCTCAGCTTTTTAAACAATAGGTGTGAAGTCTGTCTGTGTCCCAATGCTATGTCAGACTGACAAACCCTCTGCATAGTTTTACAGAGTTTTACATGGATTCATGCAATTTTTGAGCAAAATACAATGTAATTTTGCAAAATCAAATTCACCCTATAAACTTAAATGTGTGTGCATGTAGGAGTGACAGATTGAGTGTGCATTTGAGTGAGAGTGCACATGATAGAGAGTGTGTATATATGTTTGTGTGTATGCTTGGTTAAGTGTGTGTGCAAGAGTGTGATGGGGTATGTGTGAGTGTGCGTGTGTGGTGTGGTGTCGGTGCACATGACAGTGTGCGTATATGTATGTGTGTCTAAGCTGGGTTACATCCAAGCACCTCACCAACTTCCTTGTGCCTCCATTTTCACCTTTAAACAACTACCAAACCTTAAACAAATCATGATTCATAGCAAACTGCCCACCCTTCACGACAACAACACCGTATAACCCTGCCACAGCAGCCACTGGTAAAACCATTACACGTGTGGACACCACCCACCATGTACGCAGCGAGTAGTCATGTGACTTGGCCAACATGGTCTATCTCATAAGCTGCAAGCAAGGATGCCCTGAGGCAGGGTTTATTGGCAAGACTGAGCAGACGTTACGACAACGGATGAATGAGCAACAAGCAACAAACGGGTGTTCGCACCAAGTCAGCTTCTGCAGTCCGGGACATTCAGCCTCGAACCTTTGGGTGCCTATCCTTCAAGGCAGACTTCAGGACAAGCAACAATGCAAAGTGGCCGAGCAGAGGCTGACAGCCAAGTTCGGTACCCATGGGGATGGCCTCTACTGGGACCTTGGGTTCATGTCACGCTCGAGGTGACCCCACTGCAACGAACACACCGCACCCACCGCACCCACCGCACCCTCACGCGCACTCACGCACCCTCACGCGCACTCACGCACCCACACGCACCCACTGCACCCTCTGCACTCACGCACCCTCTGCACTCACGCACCCACTGCACTCACGCACCCTCTCACACATACCCCATCACACTCACGTACACACTTTACCAAGCCTACACACGTACATACATACACATTCTTTATCATGTGCACTCACACCCACATGCACCCTCAATCTTTCGCTCCTACATGTGGATGCATATAAGCTTATGGGGTGAATTTGTTTTTGCAGAATTATATTTTATTTTGCTCAAAAACTGCACGAATCCATGTAAAACTGTAAAAACTATGCAGAGAGTTTGTCGGTCTGACATAGCATTCGGATAAAGACAGATTTCAACATCCATTGCTTAAAAAGCTGAACTATCTTGAGAATGTAATTTTAACGAATTTCTGGGATTTGTATGTCAAAGAACAGAAACTATCATATCCCACTCTAAATGGTGAAAATTTTAACCTACGATTGTTTACTGTATCACATCTCCATGACACTGGACTCCTTTGGCTATAAATTCTGTGAGCAAGATCTTAACCTCCACAACCACCTGATGAAGGAGCAGCACTCCGAAAGCTTTTTTTTATTTCAAAAATATACTTTATGCATAAAATATTTTGATGATCTGTACAATTGATCATGCCATACATCCTTAAATATTCCATTTCTTGGTATACAGAGACAGCGTAATCATTCATATATATAGGTCTGTACGATTACATATTTAGCAAGGGAGGGGGAGTCAGCGGCGCCCCCTTACTGCGTCGGACCCATGTGCTTAGGCAGGCAGATGTTACACGGTGGTCTTTCCCCACCGCGCCTTGGCGGCAGCAGCCCCAAGCTTCAGCGCGTCCCTCAACAAGTAGTCCTGGACCTTGGAATGTGCCAGTCTGCAACACTCAGTCAGGGTCAACTCCTTCAGCTGGAAGATCAACAGGTTTCGGACCACCCAGAGAGCGTCCTTCACCGAGTTGATGATCCTCCAGGGACAGTTGATGTTGGTCTTGGTGTACGTCCTGGGGAACAGACCGTAGAGTCACGGCGCTGCTCCAGACGAACCTTGACAAACACCACTGCATTTCTCTCCAGACCTCTTCTGCATAGGCACATTCCAGAAGGAGGTGTGTGACAGTCTTGTCCCCCCCCCCCCCCCCCGCAGCCGCTTCGAGGGCAGCATGCGGTGTGGCTGAGAGTCCGGGCGTGCATAACACATCTCACGGGCAGAGCCCAAATAACTGCGTGGGCCCCCTGTTCTTCTTAGGCAGGCAGATGTTACACGGTGGTAAAAACAATGACTGCAGATGCTAGAAACCAGATTCTGGATTAGTGGTGCTGGAAGAGCACAGCAGTTCAGGCAGCATCCAAGGAGCTTCGAAATCG
>NC_057710.1:151323695-151338913 GCF_004010195.1 Chiloscyllium plagiosum | reverse complement strand
ACCGCGCCTTGGCGGCAGCTGCCCCAAGCTTCAGCGCGTCCCTCAACACGTAGTCCTGGACCTTGGAATGTGCCAGTCTGCAGCACACAGTCGGGGTCAACTCCTTCAGCTGGAAGATCAACAGGTTTCGGACCACCCAGAAAGCTAGTGCTTCCAATTAAACCTGTTGGTCTATAACCAGGTGTTGTGTGATTATTAACTTTGTCCATCCCAGTCCAACACCGGCACCTCCAAGTCATGGTTACCTGTTAGGCCGCTGCATTGAAATAAATGTTGTTTAATTTATCAGTCCTACCTCATTCTCTGCTTTGTTCTTGCCTGCTCTGAGTGTTTGACTTGCTTCTTTTCTCAACTGCACCAGTCTGAGCCTGATCTCTTTCCTCTCTATCTCCCTGGGTGTCGTCCCGCCCACCTCCCTTTACTGGTTTAAATCCTTCCAAGCAGTTCTAGCAAATCTCCCGCCAGTACATCAGTACTTTCCAATTCAGGTGCAATCCATTCTTCTTATACAGATCACCTCTAATGATCCAAAAATGTGAATCCTTCTCCTGTGCTCCTCAGCCACACATTCATCTGCTGTATTCTCTTATTCTTACCCTCACTAGCTTGTGGCAGCAGGTGTAATCTAGATATTACTGCTGTTGAGGAACCTACTTTTTAAAATGCTGCTAACTTCCTATATTCTCTCCTCAGAATTTCAGCCTTTTCTCCTTCTATGTCATTAGTTCCAATGTGTATAACAACCTCCTACTGGTCCCTCGTCCCTTTGAGAATATTCGGCACCCGCTCCAAGATAGCATTGATCCTGGATCCAGGGAGGCAACACACCATTCTGATGTCTCGCTGTTGTGCTGGCATTTTTGTGAATTTGACCCACATGATTTGTGACAATGACATAAGGGAAGCCAGCAAACTGAGGCCAAGTGCTTTCCCCAAATGGGCAGTAGTTCCTGAACTGTATTCACTTACCTTGTCTCGGCAAGCAACATTAACTCTTTTTTTATTTGGTGGCTGGAGGCAATTACCTACCCATCAATTCTTTCAGTGTGAAATCAAGGAACCTATACAAGGGGAGAAAAATCTAAGTTCTCAGCTTTAGATGAACTCAAAGTTTTAGTTTGTAAAGATGTAAACCTCTCTTTAGTTAATAATGAAATGGGAAAATATGATTATGTCTATATTATGTAAGTTATACTAGTCATAAACGATCTGCTGAATTTGTAGGCATTTCACTCCTTTGAAATAATTCTATTGTGCTACATGTCTCACAAGAGGAATTGGTACACCAATTTGCATGAGCTTCAGGTGTTTGCATTACAATTTTTCTGCATTTTTAGAACTGCATTTATGGCCTGAATTGTGTTGCATCTTTGGTAGGATTCCAGGTGGCCTATGACGAAAGTTGACTTGGTAGTGTGGTTGTGTGAGTTTTACACGTGATTCAAATGGTACCCATGAATCAAAAACACCACTCAGCACAAGTCACAGGCAGCGAGTGCTAGCACAAGGTCCTTTCTATAGACATAAAATTTCCCTTTGCTTCATCTTTCACTGTGCTGCACAGATGTATACCAGAACACATGCCTACAATGTCACCACATGCATTTATGAACTCTTGTTTTAAACCACAAAGAATTTCCAGAATTAGCTCTGTGGCCGTGATATTTACATCAAAAGTCTGATATAAAATCTAGGTCATTTTGTTCCCTGTGCAGATTAATCTAGACTAAAAAAAATAGAAATTTTGCTAGTTAACTTTTGGAATTCTTAGACTTAAAATTCAGGATGTAAATACAAGAAATGTGACAATATGTTTTGCAGTTTAAAATCGGAGCTGTCACAGGCAGGACTAGCTTGATTTTCTGCGCAGGAGCAAAATGTCTTTTGTGCCTACTCTCATTTTGAACTACATAATGAAAGAGAAGAAGAACTGTACTCATTTGTTTAATGTTCTATTTGATAACCACACACTTTCCACTCTTTTTGCTTTTGGTTGTTTGCATTAATGAATATATCAACTGGGCAAGGATATATCATATGTCTACAAAACTTGACTCCTTTATGTTTGAGAAATGTTAATGAATCTACGTTTAAATTAAATTGAAATATGATTCCTACATATGTGTAGCTACAGAATGCTGCTGGAGTATACATTTCTATTGCTTTAAGCTTTAATGTTGTATTGTTCTTAACTTCTTAAATGTGATACTCAGTTATTTAAACTTGGTGTTTAGCTTTACTTCCTTTACTACAGAATTTGATAACATCTCACTGTATGTTTTCACCATTTTGTTCAATCCTGTGACTGTTTCTGCTGTGTCGGATCGCCTGATGGTATCAGAATCTCTTCTGGCTGATTAACTGGCAAGGCCAAAGCCAATGGACATGATCTTATAGGGGTCGGAGCAACATGGGCTACAGAGATTTATGGCAGACATTGATGAGAAATCTGTCAAGAGGCTACTGCTTGGCCTGTACCTGCACCTGTCAGGAGTCGTTCAGAATGTTGGGCACCTTTGTGATGCTTGTTAGGAAGGTCTTGGCTAGAGGTTCCCATGAGTTGGTGGAGATAATACATAGTTTCAGGGAGGCTTTAAGAACATCCCTGAAACTTTTCCTTTGCCCTGCTGCAGGGCACCTTTTATGGCAAAGCTTGGAGAGAAAGCATGTTTTAAAAGTCCTGTGACAGGGATACAGACTACGTGCTTCCCCCAACACAGCTGATTGACCATAACCAGTGCCTCGATACTGGGGATGTTTTCCTGAGGAGGTCACTAATGTGGCTACTAATTCTTTCAGTATAGAATCAGAATCCATAGTGTGGAAGCTGGCAGTTTAGCCCATCAAGTCCACACCAAAGAGTATTCGACCCAAACCCACGCCCCTGTCCTATCCCTGTAACCCTGCATACTGTGGAGGAAACCAGGGTTCCCAAAGGAAACCCACACAGACACTGGGAGGATGTGCAAACTCCACAGGCGTCACTTGAGGGTGGAATTGAACCCTGGTGCTGTGAGGCAGCAGTGCTAACCACCGAGTCATCATGCCACCACAAAAGTTTGCAGGGACATCATGGTTGATATTTCTCCAGGGATTTGAGGAGTCTGGTAAACAATATTCGGTGCATATGGAAGGCTGCTCTGTAGACCATGATCTTGCTGCCAAGTTCTGATGTTGTAGTTGTCAAATATTCTGTTCTTAGCCAGCAGCTGCACTGATACACTGGATTGATATTAAACTGCATTGTCAGCATCTGTTGAAGACTCCCAAGGTTTGGGAAACTGCATCATCAGTGTCCATTGAAGAATTGATAGGCAATGTCCAGTGGCTCGCTGTGGTTCGTGATAGTTGGGGTCAGTTTGATTGGCAGAAGCAGACTATTAGGGGACTTCCATCTTACTGATATATAGGCCCTGTGAATGCATCAACATTAGTTTGGAGTTCTGCCTCAGTGTACACATGTGAAAGTGACGGCTGAGTGCTGCAGCTCATTGATGAGATTGGGGTGGTATTGATTGGAGACTGGAGGTGACACAAGTTGAACAATTATTTGCTAGTCCTGTTGATTAGCTTCACATCAGCAGTAAGCTTCAGAAAAATAGAGTGGAGTGTTGCCGTAAGGGAGAAGGAGAAAACCATTGGTGTGATGACTTGCATAACCCCAGTTTTCACGTAAATAAGAATAAATTGTCTGTGATGGTTTCATTGGGGGGGACCGTGGCTTGCATATCATTGTGCAGCAGGTGGTGATGATTATCTGCAGGTAATCAAAATTGAGAAGATTGCCTATAGTTCCTCCCAGTTGACAGAATCGAAGGCATTTGTGAAATCAAAAAAGGCCAGTATCAAGATTACTGCTGCTGTCTGCACTTTTCTTGGATTTTTCTTGCTGTGAAGATCATGCCCAGTGTGCATTGATGGATGGAATCCTAATTGTGACTCTGATAGGAGCTCTTCAAATACTGAGAGAAGACAATTGAGATGGATATTTGCAATACCTTTCTCTGTAGTTACCACAATTGACCTTCTTTCTTGAAGGTGACTACAATTACAACATTTCAGAGTTTACCTGGCATGCTGTCCTCCTTCCAGTTATGGGAGATGAGGAGAAAGTGAAGACTGCAGATGCTGGAGAGTCAGAGTCGAAAAGTGTGGTGCAGGAAAAGCACAGAAGGTGTGGCAGCATCCGAGGAGCAATAGATGAGATTGTATATATGAGTGAAGAGTGCTTCTCAACTGTACTTTAGCATTTTAACAGTTGTTTGTATCAGTGGCCTTGTAGGTTCACAGTTATCTGATGGCATCTCAACATCCTGTTGGGTTGAGGTTATGCTAAGACAGTTGTGGGTAGCATAAGAATGTGGTTAAGGACATTCACATTGAGATAAAGCAAAGAGCTGCGGATGCTGGAACTCTGAAATAAAAACAGAAAGTGCAGCAACTGCAGAGAGCAGAACGGAGTCAACATTTTGAGTCCAGTGACCCTTTGTTTTATTGCAGTCACAATAAGGACTGAATCTTTGTTGAGGAGGTCTGCAAAGATCTCCCCGCAGTAAGCGCTCACTGTTTCTCTGTCTTTGGTGAGTGCTCTCCATTCTTAGCTCTAATTGTAATGGAACCTTGCTGGAAATGATTTAAAAAAACTAAGACTTTTAAGAAATACTTTACTGGAACTGAAGTAGGGAGAATTCTGACCACTGCACACTGAAGACGACTGTTACTGCATTCAGCATCCTCCAGATTACCCAATTGTCTCTCTGTCTCCCCAAGAATCTCCCCACCCCAACTACTGCAACCACACTCAGGACCTGCCTGAAGGTAACTGCCAATGATGCAGTAACTCAAAATAAAATACTGATTCAGTGATGAGTCATCCAGAGATGACATACATCACTAACCTGCCAATCCCATTTGATTAACAGTCATAGAAACACTGAAAATACAAGCAGGTGTTGACCAATCTCTGGAAGAGAATTCCACAGCTTTATTACCATCCGAATGAAGAAATTTCTCCTTATCTTGGTGTGAAATGACCTATCATGTATCCTGAGACCAAGATGTATTGTATTTGGACTTGCAGAAGACATTTTTAAGCATGTTACGGGCTTAGGGTAGGGGTACGAGTCGAGGTGGGATGCTCTTCAATGGGTCGATGCGGACTCGATGGATGAACAGGCCTCTTGCCACACTGTAGGGATTCTATGATGAATCTTTTAGCCATGTTATGATATGTTTTACATTCTGACCAATCATGCGAGTTATCACTCATCTTAGCAAAGTTTATATTTTCTTCTTAAGTTTGAAGCCTTCCCCAGATTCTTTAATGAACAATGGATGGTGGGTCCTCCCTTTGGAATTTTTCTTTACAGTAAGAAATACATATATTGAGTATTCTTAAGTATTTTCTTAAATGTTTGATACAATGATCAATCCTTATAGAGACTGAGTGACATTGCCTGTGACGAAATGGGTGTTGAAATCAAGCAACAAGTGCAGCAAGCCCATCTTGACATTGAGATAATCTTGTTCGATCCTTTTAGATATTTTCTAATCAACCTATATATCTGTCAAACAGGTGGGACTTGAACCTGAGTTTCTTGACTCAGACTCAGGGACATTACCACTATGCCACAAGAACCCTCTCAATCCATCTTTTATGTTTTGCACAAGTGCTATGGTAAGATTTTTATTAGGTAGCAGTAAGATGCCAATTGAAAGAGACTAACACCTATTAAACAAGTTAATTTCTTACTTATCCCTATGCCATCAGCATATTTAGCAACCCATACCTTCAATCCCTTCATCCAAACCATTTATCTAAATTGTAAAAAGGTGAGACCCCATCAATGATCCATTAGCCTACTCTCTGTTTTCTGTTATCTAGCTCGTCTTCTGTCATGCCATTGTGTTATTATATATGCTATGAGATTATATTTTCTGCAATAACCTTCGATGTGATATCTTATCAAATGCCTCTGGAAAGCCAAATGCAGAATATCCACTAATTCCCCATGATCCACAGATTGTTACTTGTGGAAAGAATTCCTTTCACAAAACCGTATTGGGTCTGGCTGCCTTAAGGTCCAGATTCATTTCTTGACATTGTGGAGGGAACTTAACTCATGATCTGGATGTGCTACAACCAACCCAGAAACTTGTGTTAAAGACAAAGAAGAGTCATATTGAACTTGAAACATTAACTCTATTTCTCTTCCCACAGATGCTCCCCGATCTGTTGAGTTTCTCCAGCATTAACTACATATGATCAGGACTTGAGTTGGAAAAGAATGGAAAATACTCTGTTTTCCAGCACTGCAATCAATTGCTTTGATGAAAACAAATGGCACATAAACATAAAATTGTTCATAGGAATTAAAAGCCCAGCTTTAAATATAGATTTTTACCAAAGGTACATAAACAAGAGGTTCCTCTTAGACCCATAATCTCATTTCCTAGTACACCGACATACAGACTAACAAAGGAACTGCAATGCAAACTGAAACACCCAGTAGGTGATTCAAGCTACTCCATCCACCCCACCCAGGAATTCCTTAACATCATCAAAGACACCAAGGTAGAGGACAACAAGATCATGATTTCCTTTGACGTGACAGCTCTATTCACATTAATAAACATCATCCTAGCCAAAGAAACACTGGCCTCACTGCTAGACAAACCAAGGACAAACACCTGACAGCACCATCTCCATCAGCAAGGACAGCACCCTAAAACTACTACAACTGTGCTTCACAACCCACTTCACCTTCAACAACAAGACCCGCAAACAAATCAATGGGGCGCCTATGGGATCACCAATATCAAGACTCTTAGCAGAAGCAGTTATGCAGAGGTTAGACCGAAAATCCCTTCCCACAATCCAGCCCAAGCTTTAGGTCCGCTATGTGGATGACACCTTTATCATCACAAAACGCAACAAATTAGCAGAAACCCACAAACACATAAACAACATCCTTACTGGTATAAGGTTCACCAAAGAGGAAGAGAACAACAACAGACTCCCCTTCCCAGACAACTCAGTTGAACGCAAAGCCAATGGAGAGCCGCAGAACAGCGGCTACAGGAAAGCCACACACACTGACCAGATACTCAATTACAGGAGCAATCATCCCAACACCCACAACCGGGGCTGCATCAGCACATTATTTAAATGAGCCACAACACACTGCAGCACCCAAGGGCTAAGAGAAGCCAGGGAAAACCACCTGTACAACGTATTCAGAAACAATGAGTACCTGGTAAACACAGTCTGCCGATTCCTACACAACAGAACTAAACAAGAAGACAACACGTCCCGAAACTCTGGCCACCCTGCCATACATTAAAGACATCTTGTAGATGACGACCAGACTACTCCAGCCCCTAGGCAGCATGGTAGTCCACAAACCTACCACCACACTGAATCAGCTCCTGATGAATTTAAAGACCCCATACCAACAACTAGGAGAACAAACGTGATGTACAAAATACCCTGCAAGGACTGCAACAAACATTACACTGGACAGATGGGCAGGAAACTAGCCACCAGGATACATGAGTACCAAATAGCCACCATAAGACTTGACCAACTATCACTAGTGTCCATACACGCAGATGAAGAGGGACATCAGTTCAACTGGGACAATACATCCATCCTAGGACAGGGGGCTAAACACACAGGAATTCCTGGAGGCCTGGCATTCACACCAGAACTCCATTAATAAACATATCGATTTGGACCCCATTTACTAACCTCTCAGAAAAAGAACCAGAAGTGATATCACC
This sequence comes from Chiloscyllium plagiosum, assembly GCF_004010195.1. NCBI lineage: Eukaryota > Metazoa > Chordata > Chondrichthyes > Orectolobiformes > Hemiscylliidae > Chiloscyllium > Chiloscyllium plagiosum. The sequence continues at coordinate 151,331,131 of NC_057710.1, read as the reverse complement.
CACCACAACAGACCAAGACAGATAAATAACAAGCGGGACAGAACACCAGCGCTTCATCTGATGATGTCACTAGCGGTGTTCCGCAAGGATCTGTTTTGGGACCATTGCTGTTTGTCATTTTTATAAATGACCTGGAAGAGGGGTTAGAAGGTACTGCGCTGTATTCTTCTATGTTCTAACATGGTGATGAAACAGCTGAGAACAAATCTACCAGCTCAGTGAGCAAACCTACAATCTGATCCACAACCTGAGCTATAAATCTTGTTCAAAATCACAGATTTTTACTTTAGGTGATTTTTCCAGGGGAGCAATAGCTAGCCCTTGGTATTTTTAGACTGAAAATAATACTTCAAGGGTTGCATTTTCTATTTTTATAATTGTGTATGTATTTGACTAGGAATATCTGTCATTGATGTCATAGACAAATTATGTGTTCATATGATCATCTTCATATTTTGACAGAAGTGTTAATTTATAAAAATATTAGAGTATAGTATCAGTGCTGTTGGTTCTTTCCATTAACTGTTTCAATCTTTTAACAACGACTAAGAAATTGTGAACTATAATATTAGAATTACACAGCTTCCTCTTAAATTACTGGCTTGGGTATTCAATTTTCATAGATTTAACTTCACAAAGATTTTGAAGTATAAGGGCTTTATATGTCAGAAGCACAAATAGAAATGCTTCACAGGATTCCCATGAAGATGAGTTTTCACATATCAATATTTTTCTTTACCTGTTTCATAACCATTTTGTCTAACAACTATCTTGTTTATTTTGCTTCAAATCTTGTAATTTGGTGCACTTTATGTTACACTCTGAGTGTCACTGTTATGTTTTTGTCACACATTTTTCACCAGTATTTTTCTACAAAAATGTGATTTGCTTATGTAAAATTGTCAGCAATAATTATACAATAGTGCAGACATGGCTTTGGGGGAGGTGAGGTCATAGGGAGTGGAGGAAGGTAACGGTGTCAGAAGCAAAGAGCAGGGGTTGGCTCTCAGCAGTGACTCCCCTATCTTGGGTGCAGACTCTCAATCGTGCATAAATTAGTGCAAATTGAATAATTCTGCCCTCCTTCACCCAGCAACCTCCTAACCTGTTCTGAAGAAGGGTTACTGGATGTGAAACATTAACTCTGCTTTGTCTCCACAGATGCTGCCAAACCTGTTGGGTTTTTCCAGAAATTTCTGCTTTTGTTTCTTATTTCCAGCATCTGCAGTTCTTTGAGGTTTTTTTTGCTTAGCTCCCTACCCTCGCTGGTGGGCTAATTCTTTCTTGTCTTGCCTGGAGCTGAAGTAATTGCAGCCCAAGTGGGATGAGGCCTTCAGATAGTCACAATTTTACTACTTAAGGGTCTCAATTTATGGCTGGCTGGAAATGTTGGGATTGTGCCTTTGCAGCCAGAACCTAACTCCTGTGGTGACAGCAAGGCAACGTGTATCTTCCGTCATGCCAACTTCCCCAACTTTCTGTGGAAACATGATGTAATCATCCCCATTTTCCTCTCACACAGAATAAAACAAAGAACTGCAGATGCTGAAAATCTTTGCTGTTTCTGGCAACTGAATATTCCTCAGGAAGAGGAGGGAAGGAAACTATTCATCTCTAAGTGTCATCATTATTACTTACCAAACACTGTCTACAGAGTTAATAAATTGTATCTAAGTAAAATTATGATGTAAAGAACCATAAAATCCACACCTGGAATTACTAGATGATACGTGTAATTTGAAGTTATTGTTTCATCAGGGTGACTTCAATTTTGGTACAGCCCTTTAATGCCACAGTCAAATACTGCTTTGGTATCAAAAGCAGTAACTCCGTCCATCCCTCTGGAGTTCATTTTTGTTCATGTTTGGACCAAGGTTGTAATGAGAAGAAAGTGAGCCAGAGTCGCAAATTGTGGTGCTGGAAAAGCACAGGAGGTGAGGCAGCATCCGAGAAGCAGGACAGTCAGGGTAATAGTGATAGGTCGGTTGGGAGGGTGGCCTCTATTATCATATATTATCATATATTGGCCTCCATTACTATTACCCCCATCTGCATCTACCTATAGCCTTCCCAGCTACCTTCTCCTCCCCCACTCCCCCTATTTATCTCTCCGCCTCCTTCCACCCCCACATTCCTGACGAAGGGCTATTGCCCAAAATGTCCACTGTCCTGCTCCTCGGATGCTGCCTCACCTCCTGTGCTTTTCCAGCGCCATACTATTCTGTATGTCCTCATACTGTAATGAGGTCAGAAGCCGAGTGTTTCCGGTCATCTAACATGGAGCATCAGTGAGCAGATTATTGTTGAATAAATGCTGTTTGACAGTACTTGTGATGAAATCTTGCCACATTTTGTTGATGTTTGAGACTAGACTAATGGGGTTGGAATTGACTAATTAGTTCTGCTTTTACCTTAGTTGGTTCATACCTGGATAATTTTCCACATTGCTGAGTGGTTGCTAGTATTGTTTGAACTGTAATTACTTATACTATACATATTTATGAGGTTTTGGCACTGCATGCTCTGCTTTTATGCCATTCTTAAGTATTTCACGTGGTGATGATTATCATATGTTTTCTGAATTCGCATAGTAATCTAGGAAGCATAAATCCAGGCAACTGATTCACCAAACTGACGTGAGTCTGTGTAAGGTCGAGTTATTTAGCTGTCAAAATAGTATCTTATTGACTTTTTACATTTTACTTTTTTTACCTAACTAGGGCAGCAAAATTACTTGTGTGCCGGACGAAATGACTGCATTATTGACAAAATCCGCAGAAAAAACTGCCCAGCTTGTCGATTACGGAAGTGTTTTAAAGCTGGGATGAACTTGGGAGGTAATTTTGTTTCTTTCTTTAAGTAAACCTTAGCAGACAGAAACCATTTGTCATCCACTTTTTAAAAAAACATGATTTCGCTTTCGCAAAACAATGCCTTTCCTTTCTTCATCAGTTAAACCCTCCTTTCTTAATATGACTCTGTGATAATACCGTTTCTTAAGTTAAATATATCCTATATTTTATTGTACCAAAACACTCAAACATGTTGCCGAACAAGGTGACAGCAAGGGATAGCATACAGTTCTACTGCCTCTGGAACCCTAGGTCAAATCATGCCCATGGTGGGTTGGATACAAGCCTTTCTGCTCACTGGCTGCTATGATATAATTTGGATATTGGCCCCACAATGGTGAACTGTTCCTAATTTGACACAATTTTTGTGTAAAGAGATCATAATGATGGCTGTTGAGGGAAGTAGGTTTGCCATAACAAAGCACTTAAATGCCTTAATATGTTCAGAAACTTGCTTTAATACAGTTTATTTATTAGTATGACTTTCTATTAAGATTACTTGCAGAATCCTACTTTTAGTTACTTTTAGGTAGTTAAAATCAGTCTCATGGCAACACAAAGTTATCTCATGAGAAAACACATAGGCAGGAAACTGAATCATAGAATCCCTACAGTGTGGAAACATGCCCTTCGGCCCAACAAGTCCACACCGACCCGCCGAAGAGTAACCCACCCAGACCCATTCCCCTATACTATTATCCTATATTTACCTCTGATTAATGCACCTAACCTACACATCCCCTGAACACTATGGGCAATTTAGCATGGCCAATTCACCTAACCTGCACATCTTTGGATTGTGGGAGGAAATTGGACCACCCAGAGGAAACCCACACCAGCTGAAATAAAACAAGAACAATAACAGCTCCCAATAAGATGTTTCTGTAGTTTAACTGAAAACCCAGAACCACTTCCACTGGAAAAACAAAACCACTCATGAAAGTAAGATAATTTAAAATTATATTCTAGTTTTTTAATAAAATATGAATATTTGCATTCTTAAATTAACATTTGGGTTTAACATCTTAGTATCTATAACAATCCTGTACAAAGCAGCATTACAATTCATGAGAATTTGTTTTCAATATTTCCAGAAACAGACAGTGATCAAATACGTTTATGATTTTGACTATATTACAAGATCTAAATATTTGCAAAATAATGGAGTGAGATCCTCAAGTGGTTTAGAAAGTGTTTTAACAATACATGCTGAAAATTGGCCATTCATTCAGAATCGCTGTAAGGATTATTCAAAAAGCTAATGAGATGTTAGGATAGATCACAGTGACATTTGACTGCAGTTCAGAATAAATTATTTCAGTTTTTCTTGTCAAGACTACATTTGGTATCTGAGCAACAACATTAAAAATTTAAACTCTTGTCATCGGACTTTGCCCACAGGAGAACATACTGGGAATTTTTGCCTGTTTTTCCATGATTTTCCATCTACAATGAACCATGAGGAGTGCGCCTCCAAAGTTCTGATCTGCAACTCTGAAAGCTTTCCATTATTATTAAAATAATCCATTATTATTGAAATAACCTTAGTCCTATACACCTTTTTGGTACTCTAGTTTTAGAAGAACATTGGTCCATTGTGTAATGTTTGAAGGGAGGCCTTGAAAATAATTATGGGACTTGAGCTGGAATTTATGGCGAGATATAGGGAGAGTTCAACTTTTCTGAAGACAGTATCAATCACATAATTTACAGGTATGTAAAGTGTTGACTGGCATAAACAATATGGATGTAATCATACCATTTAACATAAATTGTGCAATTACAATGCAGCATAGATTCAAACTGAGCAAACCTTATATATCACTGGCCATTAGGAAGATTTTCAGTGCTCTCAGAATACTACATACTGGAGAACATATCTGACAATCATAACATGATAGAATTTCAGGATTAGTTTGAAAAGAGGAACTGTGGACCCTAAGACTAATGAAAGGTAATTATTAAGCTATGAAGGCAGAGCTAGTTAAAATGATCTTGAATATTGAGTGAAAATCTAGAACAATGGAGATGCAATGATAGACTTTTAAGGATTACTTACTAAATCGCTGTTAAGAAAACAAAATGAGAAAGAAAAATTGCGAAAGATGCATCATTCTTAGCTGAATAAGGAAGGATCAAATGACAAGAAACACTGTACAAATCTGCAGAAATTAACAGTAAATCAGAAGATTTTCCAGGTTTTAAGAACCAGCAAAGAATTAGTAAAAAAAAGAGGAAGGAAGTAGAGTTTGAGAGGAAGCTAGCTGGTAATATAAAAGCAGACGACCTTTCTTTCAAGGGGCTTAAAATAAGTAGCTGCAGAGATAGTAGATGGATTGATTCTAAACGTCCAAAATGTTTCCCAGCATCCCTACTCCCAATTATTGCATACATGCTGCCCCTATACAATTCATGTTAACTCCGATGAAGAGTCATCTAGACTCAAAACATTAGCTTGCAATCTTTCCATGGATGCCTGAAGATACACTGTGATTTCCAGCATTTTGTTTTCACCACCTGGTCTAAGGTTGCACTGTCCACAGCTCACATCGTTCAGGGCCTGGGAAGATTCTGTCCTTTATCTCTTTTTGACAACTTACGTTCATACCTCATTAGCAAATTTCCATTATGTCTCCCAGCAGATTGCAAAATAGCTAATATAATATTTTTATTCAAGGAGGATGTTAGAAAATAACAAACAAGCCTGTTAGCCTAATATCTATTATAGGGACATTACTAGAAACATTCAATAAAGAGATTATAGTATTAATTTGGAGATGCTGGTGTTGGACCGGGGTGGATAAAGTTAAAAATCACACAATACCAGGTTATAGTCAAACAGGTTTATTTGGAAGCACTAGCTTTTGGAGCACTGTTCCTTCATCAGGATACTTTGAAAATTATCATGTCAGACAGATTCAAGATGACTTTGTGGAAGAGAAATCATGTTTAACTAAGTTATTAGAATCCTTTGAACAAGTAACAAGCATGATAAGTAAATAGGAACCTGTGGATGTGGTCAACTTAGATTTCCAAAAGGCATTTTAATAAGGTGCAACATCAAAGTATCACATAAGATAAAACAAGCTGGTGTAGAAGGCAACATATTAGCAGTGAGAAAGGATTAATAAACTAAAAGGAAACAGAGAATTGTGAATGGGTCTTTTTTGGTAAGCTGTAAGTAGTGGAGTGCTACAGAGCTCAGTGCTGCAACCTCAGTTACTTACAATCCACTTTACTTACTTGGGCAAAGAGGTTGAATGCATGTTGGCTAAATTTGCTAATGAGGTAGGAACGTAAGTTGTCAAAAAGAGAAAAAGGACAATCTTCCCAGGCCCTGAACGATGTGAGCTGTGGACAGTGCAACCTTAGACCAGGTGGTGAAAACAAAATGCTGGAAATCACAGTGTATCTTCAGGCATCCATGGAAAGATTGCAAGCTAATGTTTTGAGTCTAGATGACTCTTCATCGGAGTTAACATGAATTGTATAGGGGCAGCATGTATGCAATAGTTGGGAGTAGGGATGAGAGGAGAAAGGCTAATAATGCAGATTAAGTGATTGAAAAGTGAGCATGGCAGAACAATGGCTTGTCTAACTGCCAAACCGGAGAGAACAGAGTGTCCTACTGAAGTGGGATGGTATTATAACCTCCCTTGGCTGGCTTGGGGGACGATTATCGGCCTCCTCAGCAGCACCCTGTCCAGTATGACCTCCAGGTCCCTGTCCGCAAAGCAGAATGCTAGTTTCTACTGTCTGGGACAATATCATGAACAGTGCAGGGCAGCTTCAGACTACCAACAATTCACCTGGTGCACAACAGCTTTTCCAAGGCCAAAGATCCCAGGATATCCCACCAGTAGTGAATAATTATAGCTATGGCAAGTGGGAGCATTGGGCTAGCATTAGATGAGGGCACCATAGGGATGTGGTAGGTAGTCAATGTCGCAAGTTATCGTAATTATGCAAGAAAAACCTCACAGAGGGAAACCTTCTAGAAAACTCAGCACAAATGACATTTAGCCAAAATATGAGAAAATCCTGCCCAGATTCTGCATTGGGACATCCTAAGTGAGTGCACGAGCAAAGATCTGACAAATGATATCTCATGTGGAAAAAGGTGAACATACAGCAGGGAGAATAGAAAATGAGTATACTGTTTAAATAGAAATGTATCGCAGAATACAGGGATAACTAGCCATTTGGATACAGAACTGGCTCAAAGGTAGAAGACAGAGGTTGGTGGTGGAGGGTTGTTTTTTCAGACTGGAGGCCTGTGACTAGTGGAGTGCCACAAGGATCAGTGCTGGGTCCTCTACTTTTTGTCATTTACATAAATGATTTGGATGCGAGCATAAGAGGTATAGTTAGTAAGTTTGTAGATGACACTGAAATTGGGGATGTAGTAGACAGTGAAGAGGGTTAACTCAGATTACACCAGGATCTTGACCAGATGGGATAATGGGCTGAGAAGTGACAGATGGAGTTTAATTCCGATAAATGCAAGGTGGTGCATTTTGGGAAAGCAAATCTTAGCAGGATTTATACATTTAATGGTAAGGTTCTAGGGAGTGTTGCTGAACA
>NC_057710.1:151289768-151323281 GCF_004010195.1 Chiloscyllium plagiosum | reverse complement strand
TGTGAAACTTGAAAGGATTCAGAAAAGATTTACAAGGATGTTGCCAGGGTTGGAGGATTTGAGCTATAGGGAGAAGCTGAACAGGCTGGGGCTGTTTTCCCTGGAGTGTCGGAGGCTGAGGGGTGACCTTATAGAGGTTAACAAAATTATGAGGGGCATGATTTTGTAAATAGGCAAAGTCTTTTCCCTGGGGTCGGGGAGTCCAGAACTAGAGGGCATAGGTTTAGGGTGAGGGGGGAAAGATATAAAAGAGACCTAAGGGGCAACCTTTTCCACACAGATGGTGGTATGCGTGTGGAATGAGCTGCCAGCGGAAGTGGTGGAGGCTGGTACAATTGCAACATTTAAGAGGCGTTTGGATGAGTATATGAATAGGAAGGGTTTGGAGGGATATAGGCCGGGTGCTGGCAGGTGGGACTAGATTGGGTTGGGATATCTGGTCGGCATGGACGGGTTGGACCGATGGGTCTGTTTCCATGCTGTCCATCTCTCTGACTCTATACTCGACAGAAATTCTCAGCTTGGCTGCAATCCTGAGAAGTTATCCCTGAGGCTGCTACAGGTGTAAGGAATGTACTCTTCCCAATTAGCCTTGCCTTTGCTGCATACTGTCAGAGGCTGAAGGCAGTGCTTGCAAGTGTATTTGATCGCATGCTTCTTTAATAGGGAGGAAGCGCATACTTCCAAAAGGCAAATTGTTTTGACTGTTTTTCCCTAATACAATGCACCCCACGTCCCCAAACTTTACATCATAAATTGATCCTGTTAGTTTACACTGTGTATTTTCCCAGTGTGGCTATTTTTAGACTGGTGCTGGAGAGGGAACAAATGAGTCAAGATGTCATGCTGCAAAGTATCAGTAAAGACAATGCAGACTGCAGCCAGCTGAACCTCATAGATTGGGGCTCTTAATCTGGTCCGATCAGGGAGACATGGTTGACAGAAAAGAATGAATGGCAGGGATATTGTGCCTGGAATGCCTGACTCCGTGAGAGGCAATGCTAATTGTCAAGGGGTATGCATTTGTAAATAAAGGATGATTGATGATGGGATGCCGGCCTCTGAAGAGGTATTTCACAGTCACCTTAAGGGTTTTATGATCCAGTTTCCTGGCTGGCGACATATAAAAAGAGATGAAAGGGAAGCAGGATGTTCTTCATAACATAACATAAGAACTAGGAGCATGAGTAGGCTGTCCGGCCCTTCGAGCCTGCCTCGCCACTTAATAAGATCATGGCTAATCTTTTTGTGGACTCAGCTCCACTTACCCTCGTTTTCACCATATCCCTTAATTCCTTTATTTTCCAAGTATCTACATCAGCTTTAAAAGCAGTTACTGAAGTAGCGTCAACTACTTCACTGGGATGGAATTCCATAGATAAACAACCCTGTGGGTGAAGAAGTTCCTTCTCGGTTCAGTTCTAAACCTGCTTCCTCTAATCTTGATGCCATGCCCTCTTGTCCTAGTCTCACCTACCCATGGAAGCATCCTATCTATTTCTATTTTATCGATTCCCTTCATAATTTTATATGTTTCTATAAGATTCCCCCCTCATTCTTCTGAATTCCAACAAATATAATCCCAATCTACTCAGCCTCTCCTCATAAGGCAACTCCCTCAACTCCAGAATCAACCTAGTGAACCTCCTCTGCATCCCCCTCAGTGCCAGTACATACTTTCTCAAGTAAGGAGATCATACCTGAACACAGTACTCTAAGTGTGGCCTCACCAGCACCCTGTACAGCTGTAACATTACTGCCCTGCTTTTAAATTCAACCCCTTTAGCAATGAAGGACAAAGTTCCATTTGCCTCCCCAATTACTTGTACCTGCAGACCATTCATGCACAAGAACACCCAGGTCCCTCTGCAAATCAGCATGCTGGAACTTTTTACCATTCAAGTAATTATCTATTTTGCTCTTACTCCTACCAAAATGTATGACTTCATGTTTACTAACATAGTATTCCACCTGCCAGCCTTTTGCCCACTCACTCAATATATCTATGTTTGTCTGCAAAGTTTCACAGAACTCTGCACACTTTGCTCTGCCACTCATCTTCGTGTCATCGGCAAATTTTGACGCCGTAAACTTGGTCCCCAACTCCAAATCATCTATATAAATTGTAAATAATTGTGGTCCCAACACCGATCCCGAGGCACACCACTAGTCACTGATTGCCAGCCAGATAGCACTTATTTATCCCCACTCTTTGCTTACTGTAAGTCAACCAATCCTCTATCCACGCTAATACTCTATCCCTAACACCATGCATCCTTATCTTATGCAGCAGCCTCATGTGCAGCACCTTTTCAAAGGCCTTTTGGAAATCTAAGTACACCACATCTACTGGGTCCCTGTTGTCCACCTTGCTTGAAATATCTTCATAGAATTCCAAGATTTGTAAAGCATGACAATGGGACAATTTCTTTCGTGATGCCCTGCTATTTCTTCCTTGATAATAGACTCAAACATCTTCCCCACTACAGAGGTTCAGCTCACTGGTCTATAATTTCCCATCTTTTGTCTATTTCCCTTTTTAAACAGTGGCGTCACATTTGCTATTTTCTAAACTGCTGGGACTGCCCTAGAGTCCAGCAAATTTTGGAAAATTACAGTCAGTCCTGCAATTTCTCCTGCCATCTCTTTTAGCACCCTGAGATGCATTCCATCAAAGCCAGGAGACTTATTAATCCCAAGATCCATTAGCTTACCCAACAGTAGTTCTTCCGTAATAATAATTGTTTCCCGGTCCTCACCTACTTTTGTCTCTGTCACTTATTGGCATGTTTTTAATATCCTCCACTGTGAAGACCGATGCAAAGTACCTGCTCAATGCCTCAGCTATTTCATCATATCCCATAACTAACTGCCCCTTCTCATCCTCTAAAGGACCAACATTTACTTTAGACACTCTTCTTTGTTGTAGATATCTATAGAAACTTCTGCTATCTGTCTTTATATTCTGTGCTAGTTTTTTTTTCTCATACTCTATCTTTCTTTTCTTTCTAGCTCTTTTTGTGGCTTTCTGTTGACTTTTAAAGTTTTTCCAATCTTCTAGATTCTTGCTGTTTTTTGACTACTTTGTTTGCCTTCTCTTTCACTTTGATAGCCTGCCTTATTTCCTTAGACACCCATGGCTGATTACCCTTCCTCTTACAGTCCTTCCTTCTCACCAGAATATACTTTTACTGAGCACTTTGAAAAATTTCTTTGAAGGTCCCCCACTGCTCGTCAACTGTCTCATCATAAAGTCTGTTTCCAATCTACTTTAGCCAGGTCCTCCCTCATTCTATCATAGTCCCCCTTATTCAAGCACAGGACCCTGGTGTTGGATTTTATCTTCACACTATCCAGCTGTAACCATACTATGATCACTCCTTCCAAAAGGATCCCTGACTAGAGGTCATTATTTATTCCTGTCTCATTACACAGGACCAGATCTAGGGTAGCTTGCTCCCTCGTCGGTTCCATTACACACTGTTCTAGAAAACTATCACAGATACACTCAACGAATTCCTCCTCAAGGCTACCCTGACTGAGCTGGTTCGACCAATCTACATGCAGATTAAAATTCCTCAGGCTAATAGCCGTACCATTTTTGCAGGCATTAGTTATTTCCTTCTTTATTGCCCGCCCCAATGTGATGTTATTATTTGGTGACCTATAAGCCATGCCTATCAATGTCATTTTCTTCTTGGAATTCCTAATTTCCACCCAAAATGGGTTCAACCTCATGCTCCATAGAACCTATATCATTTCTCAGCAACCCCCTGCTGTCCTCCTTGAATATCAGAGCTACACCACCTCCCTTGCACTCCTGTCTGTCCTTCCGAATAGTCTGGTATCTCTGGATATTTAATTCCCCGTCATGACCATTTTGCAGCCATGTCTCCATGATGGCTTCCAAATCCTATTCGTTCACAATGATTTGTGCCATTAACTCATCAACCTTGTTACGAATCCTATGAGCATTCAGGTAAAGTGCCTTTATGCTAACTTTCTTACCATCATGATTCTCCTGAGTTATTCTTCATTTTTGCTTCTTTCATAGTCTGCCTTGAACTTAAACCCTCCTGCATACATGCCATCCTGCTGCTTACCTTTTCATTTATTATCATACTTCCTGTTACTTTCCCTTTCCCTTCCCCCTGACTCACAAGTTTAAAGTCCTGGTGACCACCCTATTTATCCTTTTGTTAGAACACTGGTTCCAGATCAGTTCAGGTGGAGACCGTCCTATCAGTACAGATCGTCCCGGTTCCAAAGCTGATGCCAATGCCCATGAAATGGAACCCCTCTTTCCCACACCATTCCCTTAACCATGTGTTTACTTCCCTAATTTTCTTATCCCTAAGCCAATTTGCACGTGGCTCAGGCAATAATCTGGAGAGTATGACCCTTGAGGACCTGTTCCTTAATTTCGTTCCTAGTGCTCGATAATCCCAGACAGCTCCTCCATCCTACTGTTGCCTATGTTGTTAGTCCCAACGTGGACCACAACAATTGGACCCTCCCCCTCCTGCTGCAGTATCCTTTCAAGCCGGTCAGAGATTTCGTGCACCATGGCACTGGGCAGGCAACACACTATGCAGGACTCCCAATCTGGTTTGCAAAGGATACTATCTGTCCCCCTAATTATAGAATCCATTGCTGCATCTCTTGATTGGTTCATAGAAACTTGCACATTTCCTTCACATAGGAAATGTGAGGGAGGAGGTCTGGAGATGGATCCTTTGCTGAGTTACATGAACGAATAACTGTGAAGACAGCCACTTCTGAGTCCAAAAGAACATTTTAAACAAAATATTTAAAGCTAACTATTTAGTGGCAGCTTTTGGACCACTACTAGGCAAGCAAGAAATCCAACATCTGTCTTTTCACAATAAGCAGCTTCCCTGTGGAAGCATGGTTCCTAGTTAAGGCATATTCCATGTGCAGTTCCCATTTACAGACAAAAATTGGACAAGAGCAACTTCTATTTTAGCCCTTGTCACCTGTGTTAAATTTCATTGTGAAGGTCCTTTCTGTGCTGAACATGAACCTCTGGGCATTCCCTATAGAGTTAATATAAATCTGACAATGTGAAAGATTTCATAGCTGTTGCAAATATGTCTTTTCTTTTGGTGTTCTACTTTTAAATCCTGCAGCAGCCTGCAAATCTGAATGCCTGATGGAAAACTCCTTGTGATTAGGCACCCTGAGGCAGGGACTTGACATATTATGGAAATAGACTGCAGTAGGAATAGGTAATAGCAACTTCAGTAGGAATAGGTAATTTCTTGGTCAGCAGAAATAAATCGTATTGTGCAGGTTTTTTTATTCAGCCTTTTGCATATGCAAAAATATTTAGAATCATGTTGCCTACCCACAGAAAATTTAATATTTGTTAGATTTTGAGTGGTTTTCTTGGTGTCAGTAGATTGTCCATGATATTGTTCACAAGTTACCATTGAAAGTCCTTGGAAGTGTATACAACTTCAGTTATCAAGTACAGGATCTGGTATAAAAGCTGAAGTAAGATACAGGAACGCCTAAAAAAAATGGTTATTATTATTTTCTTTGTCCCTTAGCACGCAAGTCGAAGAAGCTGGGAAAAGTGAAAGGGCTACATGAAGAGCAGCAGCCACCACACAGTCCCAAAGAAGGGATCACATTCACTGCCCCTTTACCAGAACCTACAGCGAGCACTGCACTTGTTCCCAACTTCTCACATATGCCACCACATATTCATCCATCCTTGATTACTATTCTTGAAGCCATTGAACCTGAAGTGGTTTATGCATCTTACGATAGCAGTCAAGCAGACACAACTAATCACCTGCTGTCCAGTTTGAACAAGCTGGCAGAGAAACAGATGGTTCGTATTGTGAAGTGGGCAAAAGGTCTTCCAGGTAGGATTGCAAAGAAACATTTAATTTTCATTTCTACAGAATGTGTGTCATTTTCTTACCCTTTGAATGCATGCTAATACTTCTATTTTTAACGATGGAATTGTATTTTTCCCTTATATTATTTGACTTTTCCGAAACACAAGAGTCTGGTAATAAACCACCAAAACTTTCAGACACTACATGTGCATTTATCTAACTGCATATATATGGTGTGTATATACAGAGCTATAGGCAAATATGACAAAAACCTTATAAGATGATGTTTACACGAAGTTGCATTTTCAGACACTGGGTAAATAACAGAACGTATTTCAATCTATTAGATTGAAACATGATTTTCTTATACTGGGTTTCCAAATCATTCCAAAACAATGATTGAATATTAGATGATTTGGTATGAAAAATAATACTGTCTTAATATGATAACTTCTCAAATAGAGAAAAAAATTTATGACCGATTAATTGGTAAGATCAACACTTGCATTTATACAGTACTTTTCGCACAGTAAAATTTCCCAGACATTGGGTAAGAAAGTATGTTTACAAGTTTATACATGGCTACAAAATTCTTTGGGGGTTCTGTCAGTGACCTGGTGGAATTATCACCTTACAGTTATGAAGTCCCTCAGGGAAATGGTGGAAAACTGAGAGTGATCTTATCACACCAGTGTGATTGGCACCTATATATCATTTTGCATTAGATTGCCAGAAATAAAGTGGGGACGTTCACACCATAATTTTGCACACTTACCTCGGACTAGAGTGCTTGGGGTGGCATTAACTCTTTGAAACATTGTGCATGGATGTTTAAGTAAACATGCATGTACAAAAGATTTCTTTTAAGGTTTGACAATGTAATTTTGCTTAAGCATGCAACCCCCTTGAAGTGATTCTAATGAGGCCAGCCAGCTAACCTTATAGAATATTAGCCCCCTGATTGGGTCTACTGATCTGGGCACTGAGGGCACTGGCTGACAGATAAAAAGAATAAGTGCCGGAGCTACTAACAATATGGTACCTGACTTTGAATGAGGTAGCACTGAAGTCAAGGATTGTTCATGCTGAAACAAAAAGGTGATTTGGTAACAGGATACTGGCCTCCATGGTGTTATTTTGCCTCTCATCAATGATAAATTTATTTGAATTGAACCAAATTAGGTTCATAAGCATGAATGGAACAATTTGAATCAATACCTGACACCCTAACAATTTATGGTAGAGCATTTTCAATAGCGCCATAGCTAGATTGTTTTGATTTTGCAATTGATTTTCTAATAGGTAGACTCCATTTTAAGTTTTGATTAAGTGCTTCCTTAATCTTCATATCCCACACCCTTATTCCTCTCTATTTGCTTTCATTGCTAGTTGCTATTTGAAACTTCTTGATTTAAAAAGTCTATTATGTCAAAACTAAACAAGTTTGGTCATTAACGTATTTTGTGATGTGCTATCCCTGATTTATGAAATCCTAAAGAACATTGTGCTGAGGCAAGCTGTAATTAAATTTGATATGTTCAAAAGGATTTTGAATTCCCTTGAACAATTCTGTCACTTTATGAATTGCATGGTTGGATCAGATATTAAAGTACAAAGCTGATAATAAGGGAGAAAAACTTGGATTAAAAGAGAGTGGTGGCAACAGTAGTGAACAAACAGGTAGACCACACCCTGTGTGAATTATAGGTGGATTTACAAGCCAACATGGTTTCTAGCTTTTGTTATTTTTGTTCCTTTTTATCACTTTGCAGCACTTATTGGTGCCTATAGTTTGCTGTGTGTGTGTGTGTGTGTGTGTGTGTGTGTGTGTGTGTGTCGATAGGTACAAAAGCAAAATACTAAATGTGCTGGAAATCTGGAATGAAAACAGAAAATGCTGGAAATATTCGGCATGTTAAGCACCATCTGTGGAGAGAAACAGAAATAATTTTGCAGGTGGCTGACCTACAATCAGTAAAAACTACTCTTCTTTGAAATTCAATATTTTGTGAATGGAGAAAATGGTTTTGTGGTCTGTCATGACTTGATTAATTCATTTTTTAACCCTAATTATTTATTTTTGATATCAGGAAACTTTTCTAAAATTTCGTATTCATTTAAATTCTTACCACACAATAATAAGCTCTTGTGACTTTTTTGGACTTCCTTTCACTTAACAGTTGGAAGGGTTCAATGGAAGAATTTGCTGGCATTTTATGCCTATGTGCTGATCAAAGTTTTAGCCAATGAAAATCATTTACAAAAGTTTTTATAGAGCTTGAATGAACACAAACATGATACTTCTCATCAGTATTTCATTACTAAAATGACATCTTGATGAAAATTTATGTATCACTTTGATTTACTATTTAATGGGATTGAGTAATAAACAAAAGTCAGTTATTGGTGGTGGAAATTTCTACTTTATGCATTTAGAGAAAAGTTGGTTGCTCAAGTCGTGAAATTTCCTGCAGGACGCCTTCACTTTCACAAAGGTCATAGAAGACTTACATGTTGATAACAATACCATGCATTCTTTGAACATTGCTAACCTGGTCACTAATGTACCACTCAAAGAAGCCATTGACCTGTGCTTTGGGTCACTATATCATGGCAATCTCAATGCATTGCTGCTGAATCATTTTGATTGAACTCATGCACTTTGAAACTCAGTTCAGTGTCAATGTCGCTGCCTATCCAAATAGATAGCGCTGCTAAAGAATCCCCTCAAGCCCAGGTCTCACAAACAACTGCAACAGTTTGCAAATGATGAAAGTTTTCAATGGAATGATCACTAACCTCGTACCCCTTACTTATTTCCAGTATATAGATAACATATTTTCTCTTTTAGAATCTTCAACTTATGTAACTGAATTGACTCCACCTGTGTTCAAACTCATCTTTGAAAAAGAGCAGTCAAACCTTTCCCCTTTCCTCCATGTGCCAGTTGAAAAAAGGCATTATTCAAAGAGAGAAATGCTGCAACGCATAGCTAGATAGTTTTGATTTTGCAATTGATTTTCTAATAGGTAGAAAATACACAAAGCTAACCCACAAGAGCAGCAGGTTAACAGGAAGGCTAATGGAATGATGGACCTTATTTCAAGCTGATTGGAGTATAAGAGTTGGGAAATCTTACTTCAACTGCTGCTGGTGTGACCTCATATGGAGTACTGTGAGCAGTTTTGGTCTCCCTACGTAAGGAAAGATATTATTTGATTGTTCAGAGAAGGTTCATTCGGATGATTCTTAGCATGGAGGGATTGCCCTTTGAGCAAAAGTTAAGCAGGCTGGGATTCCAGTAATTACAATTTAGAAGAATGAGAGGTGAATTCATTGAAACATATTGGATTCCAAAGGCACTTGACAGTGGGAGCAGTGGAATAGTCTCAGAGTCAAGGGGTGCCAATTTAATACTGAGATGAGGAGGAATTTCTTCCCACTATGCGTCTATCTCAGACCTGAAGAAGGGGTTGATTATCCAGAGAGGCTGGTCTCTTCAGGGTGGAGCCTGTGTGGATGTCACTCATATCAAGGGAGGGAACGAATTGCAAAACAGATATAAGATTAGGCATGTTTAGAATATATTCACAGTAATGGTGATTGAAGAATAGCACAGTACTTGACAAAGAAGCTTGGCAACAGGGACATGGAGCTCTCCTTATCACTGCATGATTGATCACAGTTCTCACCTGCTTTGGCAAGGATTCTCTTTTCATAGGGAGTGAACAGATAAATGTTGGGCACCCCAGCACCTATCTTTGCCCTCATTTCCCGGTTGCAAACTGTTTTCTCCTGGGATGATACTTGGGAGGGGGCGGAATGAGATGAAGGTGCCTGGCACTGCTGTTCATGTTGATACCCAGGCAGGAAGGCTGGAGTGCCAAGTACCTAAGTAGGAAGACCAGATGGCATAAAAGGTTAGTGGTGTGGGGCGTATGAGTGCGAGTGAGGGAAGATGCTGCATGCAATATTAGGAATGATTGACAGTGAGCCTTGGTGGAAGGTGCATGCACTGGCAGAGTTAAAGTGAGTGTGAGGTAGTGGAGAGAACATGAGAACTAGGAATCTGAATAGACAACGCACTCTCTCAAACAGTTAGTACAGTATTTATCATTGCAGAGCACAGAAGGTCATTAACCTTTTTCCTGCTTTGTTGGGCGTTCCTCCAGAACATGGACACTGCACTGACATGGGTGTGGTGGCTGGAAGGATGTGGTGTTGTGGTCTCCTCTGGCATTCCTGAGGAAAAAGGACAGCCCTCATGTCCACCACTATGACCACCAGGATTTCCAGATTCCTGTCAGCTAAGTGGGCTGCATCAAATTCTTGGAACCACATCGACTGCAGTGTTTCTAGCCAACCGTCTTCAGGTACAATGGAAGTAGCCAATGAATAATAGCTTTGCTAGAGACAGTCATACACCATGATCAATTAAAAAGAGATTAGATCTAAAAGAATATATTAAAGAAGACCTGATATTGAGGAAAAGGGTTTTTATAATGCTGTTAGGATAATTTTGAGAATTAGATGCGAGAAGACAGCACAGTTGCTACCATCACTGAGTATTTGAACTAGGAGATATAGTTGAATGATGGATAATGGTGTTGTAAGGTTAGAGTTGATGTTCAATGAGTTATGGAGTTTGGGCTGGGCCAAGTTTCATTAAAAAAAATCGAACGTAGATTGTGCACTGTGAGGTGTTGATAAAACATCTGTATAACAACCAGGAGTGCTTGATTGTAGGAAGGTCACATCTAGTATTGTGAAGCAATTTGCGGTTAAGCTTTATATTTCACAAAATCATCTCTCAAAATACAATACTTGATGAAATTTGCCTACCGGTTTCCAAAACAATCGGAGTCAAAGATAAACTGCATTGAACACCATAATTTCTATAATCTATAACACAAGTGTGTGATTTGTTGTGGTATGGTTTTTGGGACATGATAACCTGAAGTGTTTCAGCCTCAGCAGCCCTATATTTTCAGACGAAAATACCTGAGGTCTGCTTTGAGTTCAGTGGTAGAGCATAGCATTCTAGTGGCCTGTCCTAAAACTGTGAATTAGGTTGACTAGGTCCTAGTTTTTATTGAAAATAAATTATTGGAATAAATATGTTACATTATGCTGGCAAGTAAACTCATAATATGGAAGTTTTTATGAGTAGAAAGTGAGGACTGCAGATGCTGGAGATCAGAATCGAGAGTGTGGTGCTGGAAAAGCACAGCAGGTCAGCCGTCTCCAAGGAACAGGCATCAGCCCTTCATTAGGAATGAGGCTGGGGGCTGAGAGGTAAATGGAGGGGACTGGGGTTGGCGGGGGGGGGGGGGGGGAGAGAAGGTGATAGGTCGGAGAGAAGGGTGTAGCAGATAGATGGGAAAGGTGATGGACAGGTCAAATTGGAGGCTTGGGACTGGGATAATGTGGGGGGAGGGGAAATGAGGAAACTGTTGAAATCCACATTGAACCTGTGTGATTGCAATGTCCCAAGGCGGAAGAGGAGGCGTTCTTCCTCCAGGCGTCAGGTGGTAAGGGTTTGGCAATGGAGGAGGCCCAGCACCTGCATGTCCTTGACGGAGTGGGAGGGGAAGTTGAAGTGTACATTTATGGGATGGTGAGGTTGGTGGGTGCAGGTGTCCCAGAGATGTTCTCTGAAACAATCTGCAAATAGGCGTCCTGTCTCCCTGATGTAGAGGAAACCACATTGGGTGCAATGGATACAGTAGATGACATTGGTGGAGGTACAGATAAATTTCTGTCAGATGTGGAAGGATTCTTTGGGGCGAGGGGAGTAGTGTGGGCATAGGTTTTGCACTTCCTGCAGTGGCAGGGCAAAGTGCCAGGAATAGAGTATGGACTGGTGGGGAATGTGGACCTGAAGGAGTCGTGGAGGGAATGGTCTCACCAGAATGCTGATGGGGTGGGGAGAGAAATATATCTCTGGTGATGGGGTCTGTTTGTAGGTGGCGGAAGGGGCGGAGGATGATGCGATGTATGCGGAGGTTGGTGGGGTGGAAGGTGAGAACCATGTTCTGTTGGGAGGGATGGGGTTCAAGGGTAGTGGTGCGGGAAGTGGAGGAGATACGCTGGAGGGCATTGTCAACCAGGTGGGAAGCGAAATTGAAATCTTGGAAGAAAGAAGCCATCTGGGATTTTCTAAGGTGGAATTGGTCATCCTGGGAACAGATGCAGCGGAGGCGGAGGAATTGGGAATAAGGGATGGCGTTTTTACAGGAGGTAGGGAGGGAGGAGATGTAGTCCAGATAGCTGTGGGAGTCGGTAGGCTTGTAGTAGATCTCGTTCATTAGTGGAGATTGAGATGTCCAGGAAGTGGGGGGTGGGGAGGTGTCCGAGATGGTCCAGGTGAATTTGAGGTCAGGGTGAAAGGTATTGGTGAAGATGAGGAACTGTTCAACCCCTTCGTCGGAGCGCAAGGTGGCGCCGATACAGTCATCGAAGTACAAGAGCAATAGGTGGGGAGTGGTGCTGTTGTAACTGGGAAGATGGACTGTTCCACAATGAGACAGGCATAGCTAGGTCCCATACGGGTGCCCATGGCTACCCTTTTTGTTTGGAGGAAGTGGGAGGATGATGCTTGTACCATTCTGTCCTACAGTTTTACTGTCATTATCTCATCTGAATGCACTGGTCTGCATTGTTGTGAACTATTCTAATGCTACTATTTGTTTCAAATAACTATGATAACCTTTAAAGCTAATACAATAAAAAGATGAATGGTTATTCAGTGGAACTTAGATATCTGTGAGAAAATATCAAGGAATACAGTACTTTTCATAAGGATGTCCCAAAATGCTTTACAGTCATTGAAGTACTATTGAAATATAGTGAAACTGTTTATGGGTGGTAGTGTTAATGGACTCGTGACTAATCTAGAACCCTCGGCTAAGGTTCTGGGGATATAGTTATGAATCCCACCATAGCAGATGATGAAATTTGAATTTGAACTTAATAAAAAGCTAGTCTAATGGACAGCATGTAGTTTGTGTTAATTGCTGTTAAAAATGCAGGGAAAAAAAATCTGCTGTCTTTACCTTGGTTGACCTACATGCAAGGCAAAAGTGGCTACTGCAGATGCTGGAGCTCAGAGTCAAGATTAGAGTGGTGCTGGAAAAGCGCAGCAGGTCAGGCAGCATCCGAGGAGCAGGAAAATTGACGTTTCAGGCCAGATTGTCCTGCTCCTCGGATGCTGCCTGATCTGCTGTGCCTTTCCAGCACCACTCTAATCTTGAATCTGGCCTACAGGCAACTCCAGCCCCACAGTAACATGGTCGACTCTTAATTGCACACTCAGCAATGTGGAATAAGCATCAATTGCCAGCATGCTCCTTCTTATGAATGAGTTTTCCTTAAATTTTAAATATGGCATGAGTACGTTTTAATGGGCAAAAGAAGGTGTGTGAGGAGTACAGTGCACATTTAATCCCCTAAAAGTTACATTGAGTTGAGATTCTGAATTGTCCTGAAGAAGGGCTTATGCCCGAAACGTCGATTCTCCTGTTCCTTGGATGCTGCCTGACCTGCTGCGCTTCTCCAGCAACACATTTCAGCTCTGATCTCCAGCATCTGCAGCCCCCACTTTCTCTCTCTGAATTGTCCTGCCAGCTTCTGTGTTTCATCATATCAGGCAAGGTATTTAAATATTCAAACTGATAATCTACTTTAACAGGCAGCAAATCTATTTCCTGATCGAGTTGCAAGTCATCAGGGTCACCAAGCGTGTATACAGTGCACAGTGTATATTCAGTGAAACTGATAAGCTAGAAAACCAAAGAGGTGCAGCTGTGACTAGGTGAGATGCTGCCACTCACAATTCATCTTTTCACTTCTTGTTAGATAATTGTCAACTTCTTGAAAGTCAGTTCTTCTGCCTTGCACTTCAGTCACTTTCAGCTGCACATTCCTACTGCCAGCTTTCAATACAGCATAGGAGCAGCTCTACTTTGCACAATAATGCGGAACAAGTGAAGCAGAAACATAAGCAGCATCAGCTGCCTTATTGTCAGCCACCATACCACTGCACATAAATATCCAGCTCCCAGAAGACAAGACCACAGGATTTACAAGCAGAAGATTAGTTTTCTGGACATGTGTGAGCCCCATTATCTCAGGAAGCCCAGGTTTTTAGCATGTTGATGCTAACATCTGTAGACTTCTGAAATGGGATGTTCGTTACAGTGGACCTGGTAGACCAGCTTTGTCGATGGCTGTCAATATGGCTGTCACTGATGGACAGTCCTATATGTCTCTCCTTCTGAAAGGTGTGGTCTCCTCTGACTTTATCAGCATTCAATTGCTCAACATTCCTCAGAACACGTTCACCTCCTGCTTCCTTCTATTCTTCTCTGAAGGTATTTTACATGCCCGTCCAAACAGCTAGCACATGCACCCTTGTCGTTTTGCCCTGTAGTGCCCATGGCTCACACATGTCCTCCACAAATACTGTCCTTTCTTTCATGATAAATACTGACCTTTCCTTTGCCATGCATAAGCCATGGTTAACACTCATAACTCTGCTTTGAGTTTTTGAATGAAGACAGGGCATTTGACACTAGCCTTTGTAGAAAGCAGTGTATTCTGTACAGCTCCCTGTTGTGCTTCATAATTATGCCTGACGAGTAATGTAAGTTCTTTCCTCTACCACTGATAATTAGACACGTCCTAGACACAGTATTGATGTATGAGGATTGGTGGCAGCAAACTAATTCAAATAATGCTTATCTTGTGCCACCTATTGGTAGGTGTGGCAGATATCATGAGATGTCAGCAGTGGCTATCAAGACAAATCCATATCCTTTTCCTCATATCCTTGGCAGAGCTCATCTTACTGCAGCAAGATCTCCAGTTAGTTGAGAGGTCTGAGGGTTGGCTTTCCCAGATTTCCTCTCCATTCCTATGGTTTCTGCAGCCTCTGGAAATTATTTCCAGTTGGACCATTCTGATTCTTGCTAAGGTTCCCTTCAGTAAAAAGCCTTTCTTTGACATAATCAGCATCCCATGTTTCCCACACTCCCTGACTGGCCAGGGGATGCTAATGCTATTGCTCATTTAAAGAGAACGCTTTGACTAAGCCACAACTGCCACCTAATTCTATTAAAACGTAAT
Source organism: Chiloscyllium plagiosum (assembly GCF_004010195.1). Classification (NCBI taxonomy): domain Eukaryota; kingdom Metazoa; phylum Chordata; class Chondrichthyes; order Orectolobiformes; family Hemiscylliidae; genus Chiloscyllium; species Chiloscyllium plagiosum. The sequence continues at coordinate 151,308,285 of NC_057710.1, read as the reverse complement.
AATTTCTGGCAGACTGAAATTTTTACTATGATAACCTCCAAGTTTCAAATTTGAAATAGAATTTATTAATGAATCTCGGCATTAATGTGAAATTAGGCTTTTGCTAAACAGTGCAGTGGAAAAATTCATTTGTGTAGCACCACTTTTAGCAATGATCTCATTGAAGAACAAGGTACAGATTGTGCAGGTACAGCCTGCAGTGCTGCCTGTGCCAATGAGTTAATGTAAGTCTGCGTGGCACCACGAGAAATGCTGCTACAGAATCAAATTTTTTTCCTTATGATACTTTAGCCTCAGTATTTTTTCCATTGTTTCTTTTGTGGTTTGTCTGTTTATTATATCATTTATATTTTACCTATATGTAAACATAAGTAAAAGCTTGCCAAGATAAGAATAGTACTATTTAAACAGTTCAGATATTTTGATTCAAGTGTTGTTTACACAGGAAAGCCACAAAGGAAGTTAAAGGAAAGCAGTTAGTATATAGGAAATAATCTTTAAATAGACAATACTTCTATGCATTTATCAATATCTATTATGTATGTCTAAGTATTGGTCTTCTTAATTGTGGATGTTAATCTTTATGTCACATTTTAATAACTTCATTAAATAAGCATGATCTGTTCAATTAACCAATATGATGTGCTCAAATATCTGACTGCTTGCATTATTAGTCAGGCAAGAGGAACCAACTACCGTGAAATCATCAAACAAAATACTCAAATGATTTTTGAAAAGAGGTTTCAAAGGTTATGTTATTTTTCAACTTCTTATGCCATATGGCACAGACAATTTGAATGTCAGCATCATAACTTCTTCAAATATGTTGTAGAATGCTTTAGTTAAATCACTAAATCAATCTTTAAAAGTGTACATCACAAGAGGCACTCAATTTCAACAGTAGTTCATTGCTATTAAGCAGTTCTGGAAGGCACTGTTTTACTTTGATTATTAAAGCTTCTTACAGCAGCCTTCTCCCATACAGGCCTGGATCTGTCTTGAGACTCAGGCTTCAAAGTATGCTTAATTTACAGGGACAGCAGTTTCTGACTACAGATTTCTTGCTAATACTTCCTCAGGCCCAAACACTAGTGAACCCAATACCCTTTTGTGCTTCCACACGCTCCCCCGTCTTTCTAATATGTGGTATTGTGGGCGTCATTGACAGGGCCAGCATCTGTTTCTCATCTCTAATTTTCCTTGAACTGTAGCTTGCTCAGCCATTTCAGAGGACATTTAAGAGTCAACCACATTACTATGTATCAGGGGTCATATGTAGGCCAGATAGGGTTAAGATAGCATATTTACTTCCCTAAATGGCATTGGTGAGCATGGAGGACAAAGAACGTGCTTCAGGACACTGAGGCTGTCCTTGGGGCATGGCACTATTGACCTTAATGACTGGGAAATGCCTCTACCATTTCTACAAAATGGCACCAACTTGTTCATCAGGTTACATCATTTTTTGAGTCACAACATCTTAATGATGTTGTGACAAAGAAGGAGAGAAAAGGAAGCAAATCCTGCCCTCCAGCTCCCACTATCTCATTGGACATCATGCCTCGTGTACAAAGATCTTTAGGTTGGGACATGGACTGTTCAATCACTTGAAGACCCATAACAGTAGCTCATAATCCTGAGCAGATGTCACTCTTGAATAAAAAGACAGCCGATGACAGGCTTCTATACTCAGAGGAAAGAAAACCAGATGGATATAACTAGCTCTTAAAATTTATTCCTCTTAGCTCAGTATTATCCATGTGAATGTGCCCTGCACCCTTTGAAAAGCTGAGGTGCAGTGCACAAATTTGAACATGATGTTTTAGATGGTGCTTAACCATTGCTATTGTCGAGAGTGTGGTGCTGAAAAAGCACAGCAGGTCAGGCAGCATCCGATGAGCAGGAGAATTGACATTTCAGATAAAAGCCCTTCATCAGGAGTCCAGGCTTTTGCCCGAAACGTTGATTTCGAAGCTCCTTGAATGCTGCCTAAACTGCTGTGCTCTTCCAGCACCACTAATCCAGAATCTGGTTTCCAGCATCTGCTGTCATTGTTTTTACCTTCAACATATTGTCTAGCTATCACCATTGTTAACAGCTAACCCGAGAATGCAACTTTTAAAAAAAAAAGGGTTTTGTGATTTACACATAAAAGAAGTGAAACTATCATGATATTCTAACAGGTGAAAGGCTTAACAGACAATCAATTTTTCAATGTATAATTTCAGTTACATCACACTGCAAATTTTTGCTATAAATTCTGTTACGATCGAGCCCTCCACAATCACCTGATGAAGGAGCGTCACTCCGAAAGCTAGTGTGCTTCCAATTAAACCTGTTGGACTATAACCTGGTGTTGTGTGATTTTTAACTTTGTACTGATGGGTGGATAGCTACACATGCCAAGTTGTCCTTCACCTGTTTTACTTCACTTTCCAACTACTTTGTCTTCTGGCTTTCTTGCTGACCCTGTTAAAAGTAGCAGCTGCTGATTCACATCTTGTAAAACTGTACTGAGGAATAAAAAAACTCATTATCTACTGCCTGTTTGCTTAAAAATCTTTATACAGTGAACTGCATAGAGAGAGGTTGTGACAATCAGTGAGATATTTGGTGGTTTTATGTTTTATTTAAGAAAGGTAGTGACATTTTTTATTTCTTGTATTATTTTGCCTTAGGCCTCAATTAACATTTATTTTCAATATAAGTTTTTTTTTCAAATGATACACATATTCTTTACTACATTTTTGTTTAACATTCTACCTCATCAATTCAGTTTGACATTTACAAGGCTATAATTGAAGGCTTCTGCCTGCTAGGAAACCTTGCAAGTCATCTCAGCAGTCTGGAGAGATATTCCCTACTTCACACGCCTGTACCAGGTGTTCACCCAGAAAGAGGTGCATCTCCGGTGTCTGTTCCTGAATGGAATTTAAGGCTATTGAATTTGTTGGAGATCTGCCTGGATTCCATGCATTTAGCAGAAGTAAGGATCTCCTTAGAATCGCTTTTAAAAATTAATAAGTAATTTCCAAAAACCAGGTAACAGGCTGGACCTGCTCTCCCACCTGGAACACACAGCCCCTTACAGTGATTTTCTATTCTTGAAATTAGGTATTCCTTTGCAGATAATCTAAGTTCATGTTTGAAATGTGAGATGCACACTCTAGACTGATCTTTTTTTGTGATGGATTGAAGCTCTGCCCTTACGTGGCTCCACTAAACCTCTGGCTGGAACCAAGATACACCAGAGTAATATCTAACTCATCTGCTATACTCCCATTCACATTATATCAGGCATTAATGATTAGTCTCTTAAATATAACTAGCAAGCTGTACATGTGATTCAAACATGAGTGCCACTGAACATAGTCCTATAGCAGCAACTTAAAGGAAAGAACTGGCAGATCACATGACAGAGTGACAGAAGATGTAATTTAAGTGGTTGAAGACATTGCAGAAGAGGTATTGGAAGCAACTCTGTTAACCATGATATTTTAAAACCTCTAAATCAATAAATAATTGTCCAAAATTATTTCCAGTGATCAGTATAGCATACCTTGGACCTGTCCATTTCTGACCTCATTGGATGCCTATTCAGTAATGGAAAAGAGGCATTGGATTTTAAATATGTGTCATGAATAGAGTAAAAATCAATTGTTAATACCTATTTGGATATATAGTAACTGTTTTAAAAAGATAGCAAACAGCTCAAAAAAGGATGTGATAATCATTTGCCTAGACTTAGTAATGGAGAAGGTGAGGACTGCAGATGCTGGAGATCAGTTGAAAATGTGTTGCTGGAAAAGCGCAGCAGGTCAGGCAGCATCCAAGGAGCAGGGGAATCGACGTTTCGGGCATGAGCCCTTCTTCAGGAATCTTATAGAAACCTTCTTCAGGTTTCTTATAGAAACCTTCTTCAGGTTTCTTATAGAAACCTTTCCGAAGTCTCTGTCAGCCAGATAGTTAACACCTGTTGGGTCCAGAATGCTAAATATTGTGTTATAATCTGTTGTAGACATGACTGTCTCCAAGAAAAACTCTCACATAATAAAATTGCAAGCTGTATACAAAATACAGGCAGAAGTCTTAATCACTCTCTACTTAATGCCTGGAACAGGCCTGATAGTTGTCTGCACATTGAACCCTTGTCTCAATGGTAATTACTCCTCCTTTAGGAAGCTTGGCCATAGTATTGAACCCAACTGCCTATTTAACCATACAGTTTGGAATAACAGACAGTGCTAAGGGGTCAGTGCTGCTGCATATGACATCTACTGACAAAATCAACACACTCTAAGCTACAAAGGAACAGCCTCTGACCTGTAAAAGAAGCTGTATTTTGGCATTGTGCAAGTAAATGAAAACTGCTTTCATCAAACTGAAGCAGAAGTTACATTTCAGAAGAACGTCCTAAGAAGACTTTTGCAGGAACATTAAAAGAGAAGAAACTGCCTTCAATTCCTCAACTGCCGGCTAGCCAATCAACCTCCCTGACAAAGGAATTCCAGACTGCTAACTTCAGCTTTGGACTCTTGGACTCCATTTGTAAAGCAAGAACATTGACAAACTGGTATCCTTGATTGTTTTGTATTTAATTCATTACTAATTGAATAATGTCTTTATCCATTCTGATTCTACCACCATATATGTTTATAAGTGCACTTGTATCACAAGATCTCCCCTGCATCTAAGAATGTGTGACAAGTGTTGAAGGGGTGCTAGTACTCTTTCCCCTTCAAAAAAGGGGAATATTAAATTACAATCCACAGTTGGACAGTTGGTGTGAATACAAATAGAGATTTGCTTGAAAATCTTCGGTCTGTCTAGCAGAAGTTATGCACTGAATGCCTGGAATTGGATCAAATAAAACAAGCCAAGCAATTTGACCCAAGAAGTCCAAATCTAAAAAATGTACCTAAATAAACTGATGGAAACATAAAGAAGAAAATTAGATTACTGGAACAATTTGTGAAACAAACTAAATGACAACAACAAAACCGCTTTACTCTAATATTAGAAAATAGTATATTTTGATTCAGAGACCTGAATAGTTTTAACACTAAAATGGTAGAAAGCCAGTGCACAGACCAATTAAAAGCTGTGGCTGAGGAATTACAGGTGAAGCTGCCTAGCAAGGTAAAATGAAATTAAAATTTTAAAATACTGACTGAGTATCTGGGACATAGTTCCATTCCTGAACAGGTAAATGAGGAATTAACTACAGAAGCTGACCCATTTCACATGACCAGTATGGAGCACTCAAAATATAGGATACTGCTAGAGTTAAAGGAGAAACAAAAAAAGGGGAAGAAAGAGGAAGAGAGGAAAGACAAGTACTTTCCTGCTCTGAAAATTAGAAATGGATTTGCATGTTCAGAGAAAAACCTGATATATAGAAGCTGTACAGGAAATCTCATCTCCACCTGATAACAGTCCAAATTTGAAGACAGTGACTTGGAGTCTGTCTTCACTATTTTCGAAAAAGTAGCAGGGCATTTATGATGGCCATAAGAAATATGGACCATTGTGATTCAGCATTAGTTAACTAGAAGTTATGATGCAGAGATCGAACCCCTCTGCTAATTAAAATCAAGCACTCCGAAAAGCTCACGTCACCTCGTAATCTGCTAAAGGTGTGACTAAGTGAAAGAAAACTCCTAATTTCCACTATGTAAAGAAAAGTAACAGTTTATTTACTTAACTCTAATAGTGAATGTCAAACTATAAACAAACTGAACACTCTTTCTCCTAACTAATCACTATCCCTTAACTGAACACAATTCTACTAAGTGCTGTTCTAGTAACTCAATTATGAAACGTTGCATTAACTTAATCTCAAGGCCCCACAGTCTGTTATGCTGTCTTCCTTCTGATCTTCCTATTCTGCTATCCTCCCCCTGGGTCGATTTCTTTCTTTTTACTATGAGTATTTTGATAGATAGTGCCTTCCGAAATTTCTTTGACAGCAAAATGTTTATTTCTTCAGATGGCCTTTGCTCTCTGGCTGTACGGCAGTTTCTCTGACCAATTTTCAAAATGGCCACTTTTTTATACCTCCAACATCATTCCCTCTCATTGGTCCGATATTGGACACAGACCCTTTGGTCCAACTTGTCCATGCCAACCAGATATCCTAACCTAATCTAGTCCCATTTGCAAGCACCTGGCCCATATCACTCTAAACCCTTCCTATTCATATACCCATCCAGATGCCTTTTAAATGTACCAGCCTCCAACACTTCCTCTGGCAGCTCATTCCATACATGCACCACCCTCTGCGTGAAAAATATTGCCCCTTAGGTCCCTTCCAAATATTTCCCCTCTCATTCAAAACCTCTGCCCTCTAGTTCTGGACTCTCCCATCCCAGGGAAAAGACCTTGTCTATTTTCCCTTCCCATGCCCCTCATGATTTTATAAACCTCTCTAAGGTCACCCCTCAGTCTCCAATGTTTGCTGTCAAAACAGCAACGAAAACTCAGGTATTCATTTAACAGCCAGTGTTACATCTATCTATTTTGGAACAGCCTGTCTCTTAGCTGTTCTGTCTGACAGCTGTGACTGTACTTTAAATTTACCTTAAAATTCAGAAAACATTTTCTATCTTAAAATGAACATATACTCTTTTGACTTCTTAACATAGGAAAACTCGAGAAGTCTGTATCATGTTGATCCCTGGAATGTTAATTGATTATGGGGATTACTAAAGTTGCCACCTTATTAAATATGAATTGGTCCACAAGACATATGACCAACAATTCAGGATTGTTGAAAAAAAATGTAAAGTGAGCTATTGAGAGTTTGAAAGGCAAAAGACAATCACTGTTGACCGATGGGATTCTGCGTAAAAATACAGAATACCTATGATGAATTATATGAGCTAATATTACATGAGGAATTAAATATTATCTACGTTGCAACCTGAGAATTCATTTCAATGCGCAGAGAGTCCTCACAGCTAGAGGTTGCTGATAACTTTTACCTCATTTATGACATAAGCCTAATAATTCAGACTATTTCAGTCACCCCAAATCAGTGGTATGATGAAGGGGGAGATTAGAAGGAAGCTATACCCAGGAAAGGGAATACAAATTAGGGTTTATATAGTCCATCTCAAGTCTGCAAAGAGAACACCCAAAGACCAGTGTGTTCCCACTCTTCTAAAACAGGCCTTTCTAAGCCTGATTGTTGGAGGTTGGATGATAAGCCAGATGAGGGGGAATGGTGGGCATCCATTAGAACAGTCTTGAGAGATACTGCAGCAAAGGCACAGCTGAATCTACAGAGCCCCTTGCTGCAGGATCTAGTCACTTGAGAGAATTACCGTATGTTAGCCCACCCAGGCAAAATTCCCCGAAATCTGCAGATGTTTTGTCCTTCTGAGAAGTGTTCCCACACCTCTCACTGCAAGTGCGCCAGTATATTGGTTTACTCAGACACCAAAACTAACCCATCCCTAATGTCAGAAGGAGGTGATAGAAACATCCCCCTCCCTCCCAATCCCTAGGTCTGCTGTAAAAACCAAGGAACAGAACCGGTAGGTGGGTGGGGGTGCATTTCTGTTCCCCTCCATCATGTTCACAAAATCACAGAATCTGTTAGGTTGCAGAAGGAGGCCAGAAAGAGATTGAGCAGCCGGAGAAATCGAAGGAGGTCAACTAGAGCCTGCCAAAGTAAATAAAGTCAAAGGAGGAGCCAGAGAAAATAAACAGAACAAAAAGGGACCCATTGACCAAAAGAGTTTGTGGCTGGCTCCCAGGAAAGGAATTGGACATCCAAAAATAAATTCATTCAAAAAAGTTCATAAAGGTACAAAAAGCTGAACAAAATGCAGTGGTCCTGTAAGGGGCCATTGAATCCAAACAGTTTGGGATAACTCAAGTAAAACCCTCAGAACATAGACTGGCTGAACTCAAGGTGAAGAATCGAAGGAGTGTAAGGCAATTAAGGTATGAGAGCAGTAGTCGTAGAGATTGAGGGAGATGCAGAGAAAACGTGGTGAGAGTCCATTGCTCCAAATTAGTTAAGAACTCCAAGTTCCCAGACTATAGAAATGAACAAGTAACAAATAATAAAGTGCAGTATAGCAGAGGAACAGGCCCTTCGGCCCACCAAGCCTGCACCAACACACACCTTTCTAAACTAAAAACATTTTAGCTCTACGTGGCCTGAATCCTTCTATTCCCAGCCTATTCATGTATCTGTCAAGATGCCTTTTAAACTATTGCCATTGTATCTGTTTCTATTACCTCCTCAGGCAGCACCTTCCAGGCACTTATCACCCTCTGTGTAAAGATCTTGCAAGTCAGATCTCCTTTAAATTTTGCCTTAAATCTATGTTCCCTAGTAATTGTCATTTCTACCCTGGGAAAAAGACTCTGATTATCCATTCTACCTGTGCCTTTCATAATTTTGTACACTTCTATGAGGTTGCCCCTCAGCCTCCAACATTCAAGTGTAAATGAACCAAGTTGACTAGTCTCTCCTCATAGTTAATATGTTCGAAATAAGGCAATATCCTGGTGAACCTTTTCTGTATGCTCTCCAAAACCTCTGTGTTCTTCTAGTACGAGGCAACCTGAACTGTACATAATATTCCAAATATGGCCAAATTAAAGATCTGTACGGCTGTAACATGATTTGCCCAATTTTTTAACATCTATGCTGAATAACACAAGAACGCCTTATACCTTCTTGACCATCTTATCTACTTGTGTTGCCACTTTCAGGGAATTGTGGACCTGTACTCATGGATCGCTTTACATGTTAATGCTTCTAAGAGTTCTGCCATTTACCTATATCTCCCTCCTACATTAGACCTTCCAAAATGCATCATCTCATATTTGTCTAGATTAAATTCCATCTGCCATTTCTCCACCCAAATCTGGAGATAGGCCCAGCCTATCTATATCTTGCTGTATCCTCTGGCAATCCTTCTCACTATCTGCAGCTCCCCGAATCTTTGCGTCGTCCACAAGTTTATTAATCAGACCACCGATATCCTCCTCTCAGGTGTCCCAGCACTGATCCCTGTGGAACACCACTGGTCACAGATCTCCAGTTAGAAAACATCCTTCCACCACTACACTTTGTCTTCTATTACCAAGCCAGTTCTGTATCCATTTTACCAGATTACTGAAAGAACAGTAGATGAGCATAAGGAGGAGCCTACATCTCCATTAACCAATGAATCATAGAGTTTGAGAGTCATACAGCATGGAAAGAGACCTCTCGGCCCAAATGCTCTATGCTGATCATGTTTCCTAAACTAAACTAGTCCCATTTGCCTTTTATTTGGACCAGATCCCTCTAAACCTCTCCTGTCCATGTACCATGGAAATGTCTTTTAAATGTTATAATTGTACCCACATCTATCACTTCCTCTGGTAGTTTGTTCCATATACGCATCACCCTCTGTATGAAAAGTTGCCCCTCTGGTTCCTTTGAAATTGTTACCTTCTCACCTTAAACTTACGCCCTCTAGTTTCGGACTCCCTTGCCCGTGGAAGAGACCTTGGCTATTCACCTTACATATGCCCCTCATCATGGTCGCCCCTCATCATGGTCACCCCTCACCAATGTCTTGCACAGCTGTCAAACTTCCTCAACATGGCCAAGATGATAGTAATGGACATGTCTCACCCAGTCAGGAAGCCTCAGTGCAGCACACTAGGGGCTAGACAGTCACTTGAGGGCAGTAGAGGTAACTGATAAAGGGCTGGTTTCAACAGACTCTTGCACAAAACTGCAGGACAAGGCAAGTTAGCTCTCCTGAGGTTCAACAACCTGAAAATTGCTGCCAGTACAGCTTGAATATATTTACAACAAAAACAGAAGTTGCTGGAACATCTCAACAGGTCTGGCAACATTTGTGAAGAGAAATCAGAGTTTATGTTTTGAGTCCAATGACCTTTCCTTAGAACACTTATTGAGTATACCTACTTCTGACTTAAACACAGAACTCTCCAAGGCTCTGTTCTATAACCTACATCAGCCTGAGCACTGCAGACCAGATCCCAAGAGAAAGAAGGGACCTATAGATCTTTACAGAAACATGAAACCAAAACAACAGTCCTCCATCACCCAAAAATAATTTTATCTTGAAACCCAACATTAGTTGCCTTCAAATAAACAAATGTATGTTGATTTCTGATAAGTGAGTAAGCAAATGAAGGAATGCCTCTTTACCATTTGTTATTGGAATACATAGAAAAATGAAGTTTACTTGAGTATTTTCCTGAGGGGACAAGGTGTCAGACAAAGAGTAAAAGATACGTATTAACACATATCCAAAAATGACTTTAAAAAGACAAGAAACAGTTGAACAAATATGACTGCTATAATCATGTGACTGACTCAGCAATATCCTTTTGGAAACATCACCACAGTCAATGTTAATCACATAATCAACACTCATATATCCTGAAGAATTTAGAATACTATCATATTGTTCAGAGATAATTATCTCCAAGAAAAGCCCTTACACAATAGAATTACGAGTCATACCCATCCTGCAAGATGCATTAATGACTCTCAACTTAACTTCTGGGATGGGCCATTGACAGTGGTCTAGCTGTAGTATAAGCTTTGGCCTTGATGATAACTGCTGCTGCTTTCTAAGGGGGCTTGGTCACATGACTACCATTATAGCAACTAACTGCCATTTGATTGTATAATTTTGAATTACCAGACAGTTAAGAGTTCAATGTTACTCCATACACCATCTATTGGCAAAACTATCTCCCTTGACTTCAATCTATATAAAAAAAAATGTCTGGTCTTTGAAAGCTGTCCCCAACCTTTATGTTATGATTAAAATTCTCCTTATGTCAAAATGGTGAAGTAGAAGTCATATTTCATTAGAACTTCCTTGGAAGACGTTTGGAAGAAGTTTGTAAAACAATGAAATAGCCCTCCACAATTCTTCAACTTCTAGACAACCAACCCATTCATAAAAAGGCATTCAAGACCAATAACTACAACTTTGGACTTCTGGATTCCATTGATAAGACCATGAAAATTGATACATTTATATCTATCGGAACAATCCCTTTATGGACAGGTGGGAGATTCAGGAGAGTGATTTATTTTAAGACACACAATCTATATGTAGAGATGTCACAGGAATAACGAGCTCCCTGCTTCCATCAGGAACTCTGGCTGTCTAAATCAAGGAAGGCACGGGGATTTTCAAATCATTCTGTGTTATTACTTAATATGTTCTGTAACAGAAATAAAGCCATATTTGTCATTCCTTTGATGGCTTTACTAATGCAGAATCAGAATCAGCCTGTCTAGTGGGAGTGGAGCTAAATGGCCATAGAGATCTGAGAAGGAGTAAGGGTGAGTGTAGTGAAACGAAATGGAATATAAAATATAAAATCAAACAGAAAAGTGACAATTCTAGATCAAAAATTGTTTCAAGAACTGTTTTATGACTGTTATATTCTGTTTTACAGGATTCAGAACAATGGCACTTGATGACCAAATGACTCTACTCCGGTATTCTTGGATGTGCTTAATGACATTTAGCCTTAGCTGGAGATCATACAAACACACCAGTGGCACAATGCTTTACTTTGCACCAGACTTGGTATTCAATGAGTAAGTGTCTTATCCATTAATTCTTGTTTGCCTGTTTGCAAATGTTCTTCTCATAATAAGAATGTTGTTAATTTTGATCATGCAGCCTACTGACAGAGTAGTCAACATCAGATCAGCCTGTCTTTGTCCTTAACACAATAACTGTCTCTGTTTCCAGCACTAAATTATTCATTTTAGTTTGGTGCTCCGTGAATGCAACTGAAGTACAAATTGTCAAATTTCAGTTTGTTTAATATGTGCTGCTGTGATTGTTGCAGCAAACCTTCAGTATCTTAAATCCTACCACAATACTGTTTTGCATCAATCATTTACAGTAATATAAATGCGCTTGTATTGACATTTGCAAAACGATAATTAAGTTGAAACAACTTTTATCCCTCAGAATGTCTTCTATCAGCAGCAATAAGTTTTAGACATTCCTTGTGGCCATAAAGATCTGAATATGGAGATTTTCTGAGAGGGAGTAAGTTGACCTGACATGCAAAATGTAATAGGGTTAAATAAATCTATGGCTAAGGCATTTATGATGTGCTCATAAGAAAAGAATGAATATAAATGCAAATAGATAATAAAAAAAGATAGTCATACTTATCATATGGTTATGATCCCAGCTGATGTTATTACTGGAGAAGTTACTACTAGATTGAAATCTAGCTTGATAGATCATATTTTGTTTTTGTTTTTAACAAGATGGTCTTGAATTGAAATACAAGCATGTAGATTCAGTTTTAACAATGAAAAGTTTACTACACAAAAGAAATGAAGTATAAAAATTAATAAACTAAACTATTAACATAATACAAGTTTTTTTCTTAAGGTCTAGTTTGGTATATTTTGTAAGATAGAAAACTGAATATTAATGGGGATGTTGTGGCATATTGGTGTTGCTACCGGACTACTAATCTAGAACAACTCAGTAAGTCTGGCAGGATTTGTCGAGAGAAAGCAGAGTTAATGTTTCAGGTCTAATGACCCTCCTTCAGAACTCATTGTAGCTTGGGAAACGTTGGTACATGCTGAAGATGGGGTAGGGAGAGGGTAATATTTCTGATTTCCAGCATCCGCAGTTCTTGGGTTTCTTTCAGTATTCCTGATTATCTGGGAAATGTTTTGGGAAAATGAGAAGTAAAATGTGAATCAGTGAAAATCTGAAATTGAAATTTATACTAATGGCAATCATATAATCATTGGTGATTGTTGTAAAAACTAATTTGGTTCACTCATGCCCTTGAGGGAAGGAAATCTGTTGTACTTACTAGATCTGGCTAGCATATGTCTCCAGACTCTCAACAATGTGGTTGACTTTAAACTGCCCACTGAAATGGCCCTAGCAAGCCAGTCAGTTCAAATGATAATTAGGAATGGACAATAATTGTTGGCCCAGCCGATGACTCCCACATCCAGTGAACAAAATGGGAGTCAAGTTGTGATTTTGACAAGCAATGATCTGCTTTCATTGGTGACTCCCTTTTCCCAGCAGGAAATTCACCTCACAACTTGTGAAAAGCATTTAAGATCAATCAACATACTCCAGATGTTGAATGAGCCTCATGCTAACATCTCATCCAATTCTGTCACAAATCTCACCATAGCCCATGTCGCTCAGACCTGTATAAGATTCTATCACATTGGTTCCACAATGGTTTTTATGCACTCAACTTCTGTTGATTAGCTCTAACAGTACTTGCTTCCTGCAACTCCCACCTCAGTGGTTATATTTCCTAAGGAATATGGATAACTCAGTGGTTAGCACTACTGCCTCACAGCGCCAGGGTTTGATTCCGCCCTTAGACAATTGTCTGTGTGGAGTTTGTGCATTCGCCCTGTACCTGTGTGGGTTTCCTCTGGATGCTCTGGTTTCCTTCCACAGTTCAGAGATGAGTAGGTTAGGTGGATTGGCCATGCTCAATTGCCAGTAGTGTCCAGAGATGTGCATGCTAGGTGGATTAACCATGGGAAATGCAGGGTGACAGGCATAGGGTAGGGGAGGTAGACCAGGGTGGAATACTCATTGCAGGGTTGGTGTGGACCCGAAGGGCTGAATGGCCTGCTTCTTCATTGTAGGGATTTTATTATTGTAAGGTTAAGTTTGAAATGTATTCACCCTAATATTATTAATGTTATATACATTGCAGTTGTACTTTGGATTCCTTCAGTGATTTTCAGAAATATGTGACTTATATTAATTACAGAAAGTGAGGTACACCACCTTACCACTTTCATTGAGACCCTAATTACAGGCCACGTCCTTCCTAACACCCAATTTGTTGCTCCTGACCACATGATTCTCAATGACAGTCACTGATAATGAATCCATTTAGCTACAGTTGGCCATTGTACAGCTATGTCTGCCTGTTTTATTTCTCCAACATGACAGGACATAATCTGCAGGAACAGGTGATACACAATTTACAGAGACAAATAGGAAATCAAACAAAGAGAAAGAAGGAAAGATAAATTGAATTTCCTGTTTGCTATGATCTGCTTTTTCACTGTACTTGGGTACACGTGGCTACAATAAATCAAATCAAACAAAATGGAGAGAAGAAAGAGAAATGGATGGAAAAGAGCAAAAGTAAATTGAGAGAAAAATAGAAGTGAAGGAATAGAAAGAAGAACAGAAGAGGAGAAAGAAAAGCAAAGTTAGAGAAGTGGGAAAGGAAAGGGGAAAAAGTGGAGGAGGAAAGTTAAGTTTTACCCTCATAGCCACAAAATAGCCTCCTGTGAGACTTTGTTGGAAGGCTGGTCTTAAAAGATTTGAGAATGACCAATATGGGTATTTACATTCCTGTTTGCTGTAAACCCTGGTGTCCTCTTTTGGTGCAGCTACATTTCATCAACCACAGTGGCAACTTGTTGCCTCATCTCAATCACCATATTGAGCGATAGGCACTGAGAAACTGGGCCAGATATGTTTAGTTAATGCTAGGGCTGAAATGTGTTTGCCCTTTTTCATGCAACTTGAGGCATTAGATGTCTCAGACCACACCCTTGATAATCCTGAGAAATCGAGGAGCAGCATTATATATAATGACCTAAAATTTCCAAAGGGTAGATTTTAGGGGATGATGAATTACTCGCAACCTTGCTAGAATTCTGGGATGATACCATGCAAGCTTTAAATCCAGAGAAAAAAAATTTTCTAAGACTCAAAGCTATAACTCAGAGTCATAGAGATGTACAGCACAGAAACGGACCCTTCAGTCCAACCTGATATCCTAAATTAATCTAGTCCTATTTGCCGCCACTTGGCCCACATCCCTCTAAACCCTTCCTATTCATATACCCATCCAGATGCCTTTTAAATGTTGTAATTGTACCAGCCTCCTCCACTTTCTCTGGGAGCTCATTCCATTCATACACCATCCTTTGCGTGAAAACGTTGCCCCTTAGGTCCCTTTTAAATTTTTTCCCTCTTACCCCAAACCTATGCCCTCGAGTTCTGGACTCCCCCAACCCAGTAAAGACGTTTTCTGTTTACCATATCCATGTCCCTCAAGATTTTATA
This sequence comes from Chiloscyllium plagiosum, assembly GCF_004010195.1. Lineage (NCBI taxonomy): Eukaryota > Metazoa > Chordata > Chondrichthyes > Orectolobiformes > Hemiscylliidae > Chiloscyllium > Chiloscyllium plagiosum. Next base: position 151,293,172 of record NC_057710.1, on the reverse strand, counting down.
AACCTCTATAAGGTCACCCCTAAGCCTCCAAAGAACCAGGGAAAACAGCCCCAGCCTATTTAGCCTCTCCCTATAGCTCAAACCCTCCAACCCTTGTAAATATTTTCTGAACTTTTTCAAGTTTCACAACATCCTTCCAATAGGAGGGAGAGCAGAACTTTATGCCCAATACGAGGATTATAGGTTCTTAAATGCCTTGTTAACACTACATCTTGACACATCTTTATTCAGTTTACTATCTCACCAAACACACCGAACAAGCTAGATGTTGAGAAATCTCCATGTAGAGGTCAGAGTTCAATTCCAGCTCACCATTGACTGTAAACTGGCTGCTCAGCCTCAATTAGCATCCCAGGGCACAATTCATGGGCAGCAGTTGCATGCACTCCCTGTCCACAGACATTGGCATCTGATATTCCCAAACCACTCATGACCGTTATGACAACTCTCTCATCCACTTGCACGCTATTTAGGAAGCATAGACTTGCATTGCCGGATGCACCAGCAACTGGCATTGAAAGGCAGCTGCAAGAACACTTAGCCAGGTACCCAGCTCATGGACTGGACAAGATCGTATTTCTTTTTAGTCAAGTTAGAGATTGGAAATCCCAGCGAGAGAGAGAGGGTTGGAGGGACTGGGGTTTCAGATTTTGGAGGCCAGGCGATAGAGTATAGGGAGCCATTTTCGTTTAATAGGTAGTTATCTCAATGGGCATAGGAAGCCCCTGAAAAGAGAGAATTCCCCTTCCATCCTGACAGCAGCCAGCACAGTCAACACTGTCTGCAGACTCATTGCCTTCCTTCTGCCCTTCCCCACAGTCTTAACAATTGCAGTGGAATTGGAGTGAGACCCTTAAAGTGGCAAGTAATTGTCCACTTCAGGACTTCAATAGATGAATGTCTTACTCAGCCCCTGTAATATGGGAAATATATTGGGGTGGCTATGAAGGCACTGGACATCACACCCATATTATTTAACATATACCTTCTTCAAATATGCTTGTGGGGATCATCTTCCAGTTTTAAAACATGCAAGGAAGGTTTTATGATTGATATCCATAACCACATGACAGAACAAAATTATATTAATTTTACTTAGAAGTTTGTAAAGGTTCTCATCCCTCTTCTTGAAATTCAGCTTGTAAATTTAACACTAAATATTCTATTATGAAATATAATAAATGATAAGGATTGTTTTTTTCAGAGGGCCATCAGTATTTGGAATTTTCATCCCCAAAAAGCAGTGAAGTGTACATCATTAAATGTATTCAAGTCTGAGTTAGTCATAATGTTTTTTTGACAAGGAAGTCCAGTGTTAAGTTGGGGCAGGATGGGGTGGAAGGAGGGGGAGGAATACTAAAACTGTGGAGTTGAGACTGCATTTAGATCAGCCATGAATCAGTCAATCAGCTGAGCAGGCTGAAAGGACCAAAAGGCCTACTCCTGCTGCCATGTCTTGTGCTCCTAAATATTTAATTAGTCTTTGATAAAGAAGACATGTTGACAAACTTTGAGGTAAAATTGAGTAGTGCTGCTACTTGAAAGTCAATGTAAGCATTTACATTTCAACCCTCATGAGGAAAAGAGGTAGATTTGATATGCAGAAGAGTAACTGTGGGAAATTTTACTTGCTGCAAGCTTCCACGGAGGATAATAAACAGATGTCATGTGTTTGCATTACTTAAATACTCTGAGCAGCTGTAACAGTCAGAGCTTCATGTTATGTAACAGTGAATAAGATTAGAAACTGGATTTGACTGCTGGTGCTTTTTAAGGAATCTACATTTTTCTGTAGGAGGGATACCATGGGGAGTTCTAGTTGCATTTTTTTTGTTAAACACTCACTGCAGACTATTTCAGTGATGTAATTTATTCCTTGTTCATTAATTTATGGTTGCAGTTATTTTGAATTTTCAGAATTTTAGGGATGGGCAAAAATGTTATGCTGATGGGAAGTAAAATGTTTTGCATTAAATGTCAACACCTTGATCCCATAGTTACATTAATCTCCACTCCACTTGCTTCTTTCTCTTACCATGTCATGCATCAATGTCCATTTGTGGGGAACCAGTCTACTTCCCATTTCAATACAATAACCAGTTAAGGTGTGCATCATACAAGGTGCTGAGTGAATCATTTATTGATCTCAACCATCAGCAAGAAGTTCCGAGCTCAGTCCCGCTTATTTGTGGTGGCACTGTCCAGCCTGAGAATGGAGCTGGAAGCACCTTTTCCATTTCTGTTGATTTGTGATTTTAACATCATCCCTGTGAAACATATGAAAAAGAAATCCATCAATCCTCATGCAGTGGAAAAAAAGCTGAATTTGTCCAAAAATAGACCACGTTTCAAATTAGAGGTGGTTATATCACCTCAAGCTCTAACGAATTACCTCACACAATTCTCATTTCCCAACCTCATATGTATGCAGCATGTCTCTACGGCATTGGGCTCATACTATCATGGATTGTAGTGGTTCAAGAAGGTAGCTCACCACCACCTTCTCGAGGGCAATTTGTCACATATAATAAATCCTGGCCCAGCCAGCAACACCCATGTCTCACAAATGAATCAAATAATAATCATACACTCAGCAGCAGCAGAAAGACTCGTCACTGCTTGGATGTTCCAAGATTTCTACCACTGGCACCATATTTGAAGCTCAGCTGTGCACCAGGTCAATCATTGCCTCCCATGAATAGCCATTTACAATTCAAGGAGCAGGAGGGCAAGGGAAACTATCAGGTTCTGAGAGAGTGCACAGGTGGCATAATGACATTGATTTGATATAGAAGCTTACATTCGTAAAAGTATTGCTGCTTTACATCATCATCTGTCTGATTAACTGTCATAGTAACTGCAGTTATAAGATCAAGATACCTTTCCTGACCACCATTCCATGTCAGAACCCTGTCTGAAAAGAATGCTACTCTTTCTCTAGCACAATCTTTTGTCATTGTTTATTTGATTGAGTTTTCTGAAGAAGTAACAAAGAGGATCGGTAGATGTGATCTGTATGGACTTCAGTAAGGCGTTCGGCAAGATTACCCATGGGAGACTGATTAGCAAGGTTAGATCTCTCAGAATACAGGGAGAACAAACGACTTGGATACAGAACTGGCTTCAAAGGTCGAAGACAGAGGGTGGTGGTGGAGGGTTGTTTTTCAGACTGGAGGCCTGTGACCAGTGGAGTGCCACAAAGATCGGTACTGGGTCCTGTACTTTTTGTCATTTACATAAATGATTTGGATGCAAGCATAAGAGGTATAGTTAGTAAGTTTGCAGATGACACCAAAATTTGATGTGTAGTAGACAGCGAAGAGGGTTACCTCAGATTACAACAGGATCTTGACCATATGGGCCAATGGGCTGAGAAGTGGCAGATGGAGTGTAATTCAGATAAA
>NC_057710.1:151278940-151289763 GCF_004010195.1 Chiloscyllium plagiosum | reverse complement strand
AGGCTGAACAGGCTGGGGCTGTTTTCCCTGGAGCATCAGAGGCTGAGGGGTGATCTTATAGAGGGGCATGGATAGGGTAAATAGGCAAAGTCTTTTCCCTGGGGTCGGGGAGTCCAGAACTAGAGGGCATAGGTTTAGGGTGAGAGGGGAAAGATATAAAAGAGAGCTATGGGGTAACGTTTTCACGCAGAGGGTGGTACGTGTATGGAATGAGCTGCCAGAGGATGTGGTGGAGGCTGGTACAATTATAACATTTAAAAGGCATTTGGATGGGTATATGAATAGGAAGGGTTTGGAGGGATATGGGCCGGGTGTTTGCAGGTGGGACTAGATTGGGTTGGGATATCTGGTCAGCATTCACGTGTTGGACCGAAGGATCTGTTTCCATGCTATACATCTCCCATCTACCTGACTTATTTGAAAGGACAGTCCTGAGCAATGAGTGACCTGACCCTGACTGTTCTCTGCTGCTCCTGCCTGACTTACCACTGATCCCCATACTAGTTGCACCAGACCTGGAGGACAGACCGTGTTCCATATTCTCGAATATATCGACAGGGATCGTTTGATCATGATCAGTCCAACCACCCAACATTGTGTCCAAACACCTGGACCTATATTGGGCAATGCCCTTGAGTTACTGCATCAGTACCCCCAACTGACAGCAATCTTCCGCTAATTTGACTGAAGACTACATGTTTTAGATTGTCAACAGGCTCATTTGATTGAATGTAGGATGTTTGCCATGTCGGCTGCTGGCATATGCCATAGGTTATGACATTGATGTAGCACAATTCCATAAAATGGTGGCTCATTGGTACGCACTGCTGCTTCACAGTGCCATGGACCCGGGTTCGATTCCAGCCTCTGTCAGTGACTGTCAGTGTGGAGTTTGCACATTCTCCCCGTGTCTTCGTGGGTTTCCTTTAGATGCTCCGGTTTTCTCCCACAGTCCAAAGATGTGCAGGTCAGGTGAATTGGCCATGCTAAATTGCCCATAATGTTAGGTGCATTAGTCAGAAGGAAATGGGTCTGGTTGTGTAACTCTTTGGAGAATCGGTGTGGACTTGTTGGGCCGAAGGGCCTGTTTCTACAGTGTGGGAAATCGAATCGAATCTAGAAAATAAATCTGCTTTCTTGATTGATTACTTTTGGCAAACAAGACAAGCTACTTGACTTTGTTTCTCCATTAAAAGGCAAAGCAGGACAGAAATATTTAAAGGTTGCAAGTTCTGAATGGTACAGCAATGTACAAAAAGTAAAGATATGGCAGAGATACTGCAAGCATTCAAGTTAGTGAGCCCAGTGAGAGCAAGTGAAGGACTCTGAGATATACTCTGCTGTGATGCATGATGCTCCTATACAGAAAGGGTCTTGCAGCACTATTACAATGAAAGGCTTCAGTGCACTTCAGTGTGCATTTTTGAAGAGGATAAATGTATTTCGACTGAGTCAAACATGTGCATTGATAATGTGGTGAGGCTAACGGGTGCTAAATGCCAACTTCCATTGACTGTGGATGCATGCAGTCACAACCCATAGAGCGTGGTCTGGGATGGTGAGGAGTGCTGGCTGAGATAGAAGCCTGGAGGAGCAAGCAGTGAGCTGGAGCCACCAATTACCCGCTCTAACTTTCACAATGGAACGATCGATCTGTTCTTTTCTACTGAGAGGGAGACTGCAAATAAATGAGGTTAAAATAGATAATAATGAGATGTTAATGAATGTAAATGGGCATCTCATTGCACACTAGTGGAATTCACATCTTGCCATTCCAACCTTGAGTGGCAAAGTTAGATTTTTACTTCTCAATGTCAAGGATGCCATTTTTTTGATCTCCCATATTTTTCCAACTGATTTGCCAATGCCCATGTTTTCAGGGGCAGGAAAAGTTCAGCTTATTGATCCCTTACCTGTGGAAAAAAAGTCAATAAATCCCATTCAGTTAAGAAAAATTCCTAGATAAGCAATTGATGCTGAAAATCTCATTTGATATGAATTTAGGTTCTGGTTGCCCTGCGACAGGAAGGATATTATTAAATTGGAGAGAGTTCAGAAAAGATTTACCAGGATGTTGCCAGGAATGGAAGGATTAAATTATAGAGATAGGCTGGTACTTTTTTTCACTGGAGCATAAGAGGTTGAAGAGTGATTTGCAGAGGTTTATAAAATCTTTAAGGGCATGGATAAGGTGAATAGCAAGGGTCTTTTCCCTAGGGCAGGGGAGTTCAAAACTGGGGGGTATATTTTTAAGGTGAGAGGAGAAAGATTTAAAAAAAGACATGGGGGACAACTATTTTACACAGAGTGGTTCTTCCATGAAATGAACTGCCAGAGGAAGTGGTGGACGTAGGTACAGTTACAACATATAAAAGACATTTGGATAAGTACATGAATGGGAAAGATTTGGAGGGATATGGATCATAGCAGCAGTATAGTTGTGGAATAGCTGTGTTATTAGGGTATTCCAGAGAATAAGAGAATGGGTTAATAAAATATAGATCCTAAACTTTAATTCAATCCACGCAATTTTAGAATTTTAATCCATTTTTAAAAGGTGATGTGAAACTTGATACTTAAAGATAGGAGCTGCTGACTCCACAAGGTATGTAAGTACCTTTTACAATATTCCTTATAGACTAAGGGGAGTAGAAATTTTCACCACCTATTTCCCTCCAACCTCTCTTCCAACTTGTCAAGGAAATCAATCTCATCAGTCTCTTTTGTGGTCTTTCTGCCTCACTTTTCTCTCTCTGTTACTCTCTCTTTCTCCTTCTCTGCACTGCAGTACTTCTCCCTCCCTGCATGTTGGTACACTGATCTTGACCTTCCTTCAGCCCCATCCCTCTCCACCTTGTATTCAATCCAGCTGCAATGCCTGTACACCATTTACGCAAGATTTTAAGGAATTCTACACAGTAGCTGACAGTAAGATTTTTGTTTTCCTTTTCCTCCGTGCTCTGTCAGAGCAACACCACATCCCCCTCCCTTCCCCTCAGTCTCAATCGTCAGGGCTATTCTCAAGGGATATCCACTGCAGCCTCCTGCCACTGGCTAATTAGATGGCTACAAGACAGCAATGTGGAGAAATAAATTGTAATGAGATCCTATCATGAAAATCAGCAGAACTTTCATGGCCTGGACAATAATATCAGAACACTGGAGCTGGCTTATCAGGCATCGGTAGTGTCATGATAGCAGCGTGCCAAAACTAACCAGTGAAAATTCTTGGCTTTAAATTGATTTAGCAGTGACATGTTAATACTGTGCACTTATGCAGAAAACGGGACTCACTCTGTTCCCAAGAAATATTTGACAGAGTACAGCACCAAATGAGAATGTAAACTGGTGAGAGCTTGTAGTGTTGCAGTCTGAATATCAAGCAGCAGAGTAAAAGCATCTTATTTACGTCTTCCTGGAAAGGTATCAAGAACATATTCTTCTACTTCCTGTTGATGTTGGAGTGTGGCCATTTCTGCTTTAAATGCTAATTATACACTCTCTGCATTTGGTGTTGGCTCATGTGATTAGAAACTGAACTTAAGAATTAGCTTCTCCTATCAAGAATTTGAAAGTAGTATGAGACAAAATCCCCAAGGGTCCCACAAGTGTGTTTGGCTGCAAAATTCACTTGTAGCTTGTTCATGTTGTGAAGCTCTCCACATTTACATGGTTGGAATTGTTTAATTATTAAGGGATGGTATGAGCAGTGGCAAATACTGGGACACCTACCATGAAGAAATGCCAGAATTCTGGGGCTGATGTTTGAGCAACATATGAAGTGGGAGTGGCTTGCTCAAAAAGAACAGAGCTAGTTGCTGCTTGTTTACTGTTAAAGGAGAGAGAAGGTGATGGTCTTGTGGTATTGTTACTGCAACTCGTAATCCAGAAACCAAGCTGATGGTCCGGGGTCGTAGATACAAATCCCACCATAGCAGATGGAATTTGAAGTTTTTTTAAAATCTGGAATTTAAAGGGAAATGATGGGCAACTTGAAGTGAACAATAAAGGATGCCCCAGCTGGTAACTCTCACATCCTATGAAAGAATTTTTAAAAGTGTGCATCAGGCATAACTGGAATGGTGGTAAGCTGACTTACGAATTGATCTGCATATGTCCAAATGTAATGTAGACAGAGGAAGTGCAAATGGAAACAATGTACAGTATACCCCCACATCCCCCTATATAGCAGGGGAATTTACCACAACTGTATCCATGGGCTGGAAAGCCAGTGGAAGAGAGATATGCCCTAACTCCTGACCTGTCTCTTTTCCACAGTGAGTTGAAGGTCCAAATTTGCACTTTATTAATGCAAGTAATTTTCCTACATTTTGCTGTAAAAGAAGCTGGAAGCCATCATATCTGCATGTTTGTTTCTGTGAACATAATATACTAACTTGTGGTCTGAATAAATTAGACTTCATTAGATTTAATCTACATTTATAATTGACACACACACACACACACACACACACACCACAATTTACTTAAAATGGAAAAGAAATAGAGACCAATCATCTGAAATAAAAACACAGCAGATTCTGTCTCTACAAAGAGAAAGATCAGGTCCGTGTTTCAGTCGTGAGCAACCAACAATTGAAAACAGGCACCTCAGTAAACTTAGATGCACAAACTCCACCTCATGCAATTTTCAGCAAGACTACTGAGCAGGTTGCCTGAGACAGGAGGCTACTTAAAAGAGTAAATCAAGATCCATTCTGGTGTAGGATCCCAGCTGTGATTTTCAAGCATAAATGTATGCAACATAGACATGGAATACAGGGAGAACTAGCCATTTGGATACAGAACTGGCTCAAAAGTAGAAGACAGAGGGTGGTGGTGGAGGATTGTTTTTTAGACTGGGGGTCTGAGACCAGTGGAGTGCCACAAGGATCGGTGCTGGGTCCACTACTTTCCATCACTTATATAAATGATTTGGATGTGAGCATAAGAGGTATATTTAGTAAGTTTGCAGATGACTCCAAAGTTGGAGTGTGGTGGACAGCGAAGAAGGCTACCTCAGATTACAACGGGCCTATGGGCCAATGGGCTGAGGAGTTGCAGATGGAGTTTAATTTAGATAAATGTGAGATGCTCCATTTTAGGAAAGCAAATCTTAACAGGACCTATGCACTTAATGGTAAGGTCCTAGGGAGTGTTGCTGAATAAAGAGACCTTGGAGTGCAGGTTCATAGCTCCTTGAAAATGGAGTCGCAGGTAGCTAGGATGGTGAAGAAGGCGTTTGGTATGCTTTCTTTTATTGGTCAGAGTATTGAGTACAGGAGTTGGGAGGTCATGTTGCGGCTGTATAGGACGCTGGTTAGGCCACTTTTGGAATATTGCGTGCAATTCTGGTCTCCTTCCTATCAAAAGGATGTTGTGAAACTTGAAAGGGTTCAGAAAAGATTTACAAGGATGTTGCTGGGTTTGGAGGATTTGAGCTTGAATAGATTTTTTAGATTAGATTACCTTTGGCCCAACAAGTCCACACCGACCCTCCTGAAGAGAAACCCACCCTTCCTATATTTACCCCTGACTAATCCACCTAACACTACAGGCAATTTAGCATGGCCAATTCACCTGACCTGCATATCTTTCGACTGTGGGAGGAAACCGGAGCACCCGGAGGAAACCCACGCAGACACTGGGAAAATGTCCAAACTCCACACAGACTTGCCCAAGGTGGGAATTGAACCCGGATCCCTGGCGCTGTGCAGCAGCAGTGCTACCCACTGAGCCACCGTGCCACCTCACTCATTGGCTTTTCCAAGGAACCCATATCACCACTGGCACAACACTCTTTGACACAGTTTGAAAATTCTATTCCAGAAGCCATTCCTCCGAGGATATCAGTGTATCATGTCTAGCAGGACGTGGTGAATAGTCTGAAAGCTGCACACCTTAACAACAAAACTTGAGGGGAGCTGGGACATGATGACAAAATTGACAGAATCTGGAAAGTTAATAACATGTAGCAGCTGGATGACCTAAGATTCTGCAGAATTACCAATAACTCTGTTCCATTTTTACTTCTCACCAAAGACTTTACACCAAAATAACGCTTCACTTACATCTTTTGTCAAAGCCAGGCAAACTACCAGAGGGGATTGTCTCATTTACACAACTTCACTAAACTCAAATTGTTCAACATCATGCACTCCACTCCTCACATCAAAAGCCCTGAAATACCTTCCAGATTGCAAGATGCATGAAGATTGATTTTAACTTTGAACAGTGTTGGAAAAAGTGCAGTAGCAAATCAGCTGCTCATTATACATCCTGCCCAAATCTCTTTTCACTTGGCATCTAATGGAATGGTAAATCAAGTAGTGGTGAATAGGCAGCTAATCCATTATCAATCTCTGACGGAAGTTAGAAATATAGAATATTGGAGCTGGAGCAGGCTGCTAGACCCTTTGAGCCTGCTTCGTCATTCAATGGCTGTCAGCCAACTCAGTAACCTGTTTCTACTTTCTACCGATACCCTTTCATTACATTAGCCCTGAAAACTCCTCCTTGAATGCATTCATTATTATGATATAAATGGCTTTCTCTGGCAGAGAATTCCACAGGCTCACCACTCTTTGGGGAAGAAATTTCTCCTTATTTCAGTTCTAAATAGCTTACTTCAAATTCTTGGAATGTGACCCCTGGTTCTGGACTCCCACACATCAGGACTAGCCTTCCTGCTTATCCGCTCTCCACCCCCACGCCGATCTCCACCCCCATGCCTAACCCCACCCACACGCCTAACCCCGCCCCCACTCCCAGCTCCAGTCCCACACCAGGTCCTAGCTCCCAGCCCTGCCGTATTTTCACCATCCCTCCAGATCTCCCCCTCTCTGAGGATGAAAGATCAGTCCTCAGCAGAGGCCTCACCTTCATCTCTCTACGCTCCCGTATTAACGATTTCAACACGCGGCAAGACATCGAACAATTCTTCCTCCGCCTTCGCACCTACTTCTTCAACCAGGATCTCGCCCACCCTCTGACGACCCCTTCTCCATCGCCCACCCTCTGACGACCCCTTCTCCCGCCTCCAACACACCCAATTCCACTACCGAACAACTCAAATGGCCTCCTTCTTCAAAGACCGCAATTTCCCCTCCGACGTGGTTGACGACACTCTCCACCGCATCTCCTCCACTTCCCGCACCTCTGCCCTTGAACCCTGCCCCTCCAATCGCCACCAGGACAGAACCCCACTGGTCCTCACCTTCCACCCCACCAACCTCCAGATACATCCTCTGTCATTTCCACCACCTCCAGACAGACCCCACCACCAGGGATATATTTCCCTCTCCACCTCTATCAGTATTCAGGAGAGACCACTCCCTCCGCGACACCCTTGTCAGGTCCACATCCCCCACCAACCCAACCTCCACTCCCAGCACCTTCCCCTGCAACCGCAAGAAGTGCAAACCTTGCGCCCACACCACCCCCCTCACCTCCCTCCGAGGCCCCAATGGATCCTTTTATATCCGTCGCAAATTCACCTGCACCTCCACACACATCATTTACTGTATCCACTGCACTCGATGAGCTCTCCTCTACATTGGGGAGACAGGCCGCCTACTTGCGGAACGTTTCAGGGAACACCTCTGGGATAACCGCACCAACCAACCCAACTGCCCCGTGGCTGAACACTTTAACTCCCCCTCCCACTCCGCCAATGAAATGCAGATCCTTGGCCTCCTCCATCGCCAGACCCTGGCCACACGACGTCTGGAGGAAGAGTGCCTCATCTTCCACCTAGGAACCTTCCAACCACACGGGATGAATGTAGATTTCTCCAGCTTCCTCCCAGCCTCATTCCTGAAGAAGGGCTTATGCCCGAAACGTCGATTCTCCTGCTCCCCGGATGCTGCCTGGAGTGCTATGTTTTTTCAGCACCACATTTTTCAACTCTGGTACTCCAGCATCTGCAGTCCTCAGTTTCTCCAACATAAAAAGTGAGCAAGCTGAATCCAACTTAAATGCAGTTTTGTTTTAGAGCAGCTGGATTGCTGTCAAGTCTTTATTCATTTAGAACCAGTGGGAAATTCAACTCATTAAGATTTCCAATCAGACACAGCAAAACGGAAATAATAACGTTCGGTCAAAAAAGTTTTAAAAATAAATAATTACCAGCTGCAAGAAGCTCCTGCTACGAGTTGGACATATTCCAATAGAGAAGAAACAGCAGGAATAACCTGACATGGTTGCAAATGATTTCAAAATGAAAGTTGTTCCCCACCAATGAATTCAATCACATTAAAAAAAATCCTTAAACTTTCCTACCTACAAGTATTAAAACAAAAACAAATGATCTTTATGTACATATGTGACTTTGGTTTAACCCTTAATGAGATGCTGTATAACCACAAAAAATCAAAATGGCATTCAATGAATCTAATTTTAAATTCAGACCATTGACACAAATTAGCTGCAAAATTTGATAAGGCTAGTAGTGGATGCAGGGACTGCATTGGAGGAGATGTAGAGGAGGAGAAATGTCATATACAGGAAGTTAGGAGGGTCTCCAGACAAGCTGTCAGAATAAAATGGAACGAGATAACTGGCAATCTCAAGAATCTGGATGCAGTGTTGCAAAGAGTTCAGTAATATCACATGAATGAACAAGATCAGTAAATGCATTTTCATACCAGCAGCTGCTTTGCCAGTCTTGCACACTGCTCAATGCAGAACATTCCCATTATTCAACTGCAAAGAATATCTATTTTTAAGACTCATATCTCTCATTGTTTCCTGTTTTTTCTATCCTTTAATTAATTCTTTAATGATAATATTAGAATGTTAGTTCCCCAGCATGATAGGAATAACTGTTACGTATGCCATTTAATTATATCCCTGTCAGTGCTTTCTGGGAGGGGTTATTAGAGTCTGGAAGGTGTCATACGACTTTCAGGTGGACAAGTGTGTTATGTGCTGCATGGAGGTTGTACTGGCTTACCAATATGATTTTTGCCTGGGGTTTTTAAAAAATGAGGTGATCAAATTGTTGTGTATATTTCTAGTAATGAACTCAACAGGATAGATACTCTAACTGGAGAATCTACAACATGGAGTCACAATCTCAGAGTCAGCAACTATGGGACCAAGATGAAAATTATACTTGTTCACTTAGGGTTTGTGAATCTTTTTAATTTTCAATCAAGAGAGCCAAGAACGCTCAGTCATTGAATATTTTCAACACATTGGATGGCAGATTGGAGATACTAAGGGAATTAAGGGATATGGAGATACTACAAGGTGTTGGATGTCTGTCATGACCTTAGTGAATGATGGACCAGATATGAAAGGGCACATGGCCAACTGCAGCTTCTATTCCTATGACAGAAAATATGAAATACCCTCAAATGTTAAATTTATAAGATGTTCTAAATTGTTGTATATGGCAGTTAGCATCTGAAAAGATTAACTGACATCATGAGATAAACTCCGCCCAACAGGATGAAAGGGACTGTTGCTGGGAAGAGTTAACCTGTGCACAAACCACTCTTTTTGTGTGTACCATAATGTTTCAATACAGGTTGTGTACTTACTCCTAACTTTGACCTAAGGTCTTACAAGGAATGTATCTCAGGTATCATGTTACAACTGTACAACACATTTGTAAGGCCACATCTCCTTCTATAGGCAGGATGTTATTAAAGGGTGCAAAAAAGATTTACGAATGTTATCAAGACTGGAAGGTTTGAGTTATAAGAAGAGGCTGGATAGACTGGGACTTTACCTCCCTGGAGTGTAGGAGGCTGAGGGATGACCTTTTAGGGGTTTATAAAATCATGAGAGGCATGGATAAAGTGAATTGAGTCCAAAACCAGAGGTCAGAGGTTTAAGGTAAAAGGGGAAAGACTTAAAAGGGACCTGAGGGGGCAACCTTTTACATAGAGGGTGGTGGGTATATTGAATGAGCTATCAGAGGATGTGGTAAAGTGGGTGCAATTACAACATATAAAAGACATTTATATGTTGGATAGGAAAGGTTTAGAGGGATATGGGCTAAATGCAGGAAAAAATGGGACTAATTCAGTCTAGGAAAATTGGTCGGCATGGATGAGTTGGGCCGAAGGGTCTATTTCCATGCTGTATGACTCTATAACTATAATATGACTAACTATTAAGTACTATTTAATACACCTATTCTGTTTAATTAAAACTGAGCTTACCTTCTGCCAAAGACTACCCCACTTGGTATCAGTAACTTAGAGCTGAAAATGTGTTGCTGGAAAAGTGCAGCAGGTCAGGCAGCATCCAAGGAACAGGAGAATCGACGTTTCGGGCATAAGCCTTTCTTCAGGAATCCTGAAGAAGGGCTTATGCCCAAAACGTCGATTCTCCTGTTCCTTGGATGCTGCCTGACCTGCGCTTTTCCAGCAACACATTTTCAGCTCTGATCTCCATCTGCAGTCCTCACTTTCTCCATCAGTAACTTAGACCAATACCTGTAGTGATTATAACATGTTCGGCAACATCAGGAGGTGGAGAAGTCAATGTTTTGGGTAGTAACCTTCCCAAAACATTGACTTCTCTACCTCATGATGCTGCCTGGCTTGCTGTGTTTTTCCAGTCTCCTGTTTGTCTATTTTGAATTCCAGCATCTGCAGTCTTTTTTTGTCTCATTGTAACAAGTTCAGCCAAGTGGACTTCATAGATTATGAGTTCCCTGATTGGAGCTGTTAACCTGGTCCAATCAGGAAGCCTTGGCTAACAGATACAAACAGGAGTATCCCACCGGGCGGTGGGGATCCCCAGTGGAGGGCTCTCTACGCGGGAGTCCTCCTCCTTTCTCTCGGGGATCTGGGGTGGAGGGTGCTGCA
>NC_057710.1:151249137-151278661 GCF_004010195.1 Chiloscyllium plagiosum | reverse complement strand
GGAGTGGAGTGCATCATTTCTCCCTCCAACTCTATTTTGATTTAGTCCCTACCCTTCCCTTCACTGTTTTGATCACACAGCACAGCCCTTTGATCACACAGCCCTTCGATGTGAAGGGCAGTGTTTGTCACTGGCCACCCGGGAGTTTTCCTATCTTCCTGGTGGTGGAATTTGAATAAAGATTTGTGCACTTTGTGTCTTTCACTGTGTCTCACACCTGCACACACACACCATGGGTGCTGAGGAAAAAAATAAGCACTACCGCACTTAGGTGGTAGTGTGGGGGTTAAAAGAAAAAAAAATATAAACAGGAGATCACTTTGTGTCTTTCACTGTAAAAAAAAATTTAAAAAAAACAAACAGGAGTATCAAAGGTTCTGCTCACTCTGAGAGCTGGCTCTGAGGAAGCCGGACCAGTCTCTAGTACTGTGCACGTGTAAATAAAGAAAGCCTTGGTGACAGGATACTGACCCCTGTAGAGTTATTCCAGTGATGATGAGAGAAAAAAAAAAATCCTGAAGAAATTTGCTTGCAACAGTCGTCTTTGGAGTTGGGGTAAGCATTTCTGGCATCATGCCATTATTTGGGAAGCTTGACTTGTTTGATCCAGCTGTTGAAGACCAGGCATAGTATGTGTAAAGGATATGTTTTTTCCCAGGCAAATGACATTGGGGTAGATGAAAAGCAATGAGTAATTCTCCTGACAGCTTGTGGACCTGCAGGTTTTTTGATTATTAAGAGCCTAATATTTCCTGAGGCACAGATACTAAAGTCTTGTTGATGGATTTAGTTAAGGAATTCCAAGCTTCCTGTAATTCTGAGATGTTGTTGGTTTTATTCAGCAATTCAAGAACCAAGGAAATCTGTCAGGATGTTTGATGAGGTTAAGACAACAGCAGAGTCATGTGACTTTGGTTTAACCCTTAATGAGATGCTGTATAACCACACAAAATCAAAATGGCATTCAATGAATCTAATTTTAAATTCAGACCATTGACACTCATTTCGGTCAACTGTTGTCATTTTGTACTTAAGCAAGAGGAAGACCAGAGTCTTTAGTTAATTGCTCAAACAGCTTTATTAGAAAACTTTTGTGACTTGGTTACTGTATGGTAAGGTCCTAGGGAGTGTTGCTGAACAAAGAGACCTTGGAGTGCAGGTTCATAGCTCCTTGAAAGTGGAATCGCAGGTTGATAGGAAAGCGAAGAAGGTTTTTGGTATGCTTTCCTTTATTGGTCGGAGTTGGGAGGTCATGTTGCGACTGTACAGGTCATTGGTTAGGCCACTGTTGGAATATTGCATGCAATTCTGGTCTCCTTCCTATCGGAAAGATGTTGTGAAACTTGAAAGGGTTCCGAAAAGATTTACAAGGAAGTTGCCAGGGTTGGAGGATTTGAGCTATAAGGAAAGGCTGAACAGGCTGGGGCTGTTTTCCCTGGAGCATCAGAGGCTTAGGGGTGAGCTTATAGAGATTTACAAAATTATATGGGGCATGGATAGGGTAAATAGGCAAAGTCTTTTCCCTTGGTTCGGGGAGTCCAGAACTAGAGGGCATAGGTTTAAGGTGAGAGGGGAAAGATATAAAAGAGACCTACGGGGCAACTTTTTCACAGAGGGTGGTACGTGTATGGATGAGCTGCCAGAGGAAGTGGTGGAGGCTGGTACAATTGCAACATTTAAGAGGCATTTGGATGGGTATATGAATAGGAAGGGTTTGGAGGGATATGGGCCGGGTGCTGGCAGGTGGGACTAGATCATGTTGGGATATCTGGTCGGCATGGACGGGTTGGATCGAAGGGTCTGTTTCCGTGCTGTACATCTCTATGACTCTACTGTGAGGTCCATAACTGTTACTGTTTATTCTTTTTTCAATGAATCTTCAAAGAACCATGTATTCAACAATTTGCATTTAATTTAAGTGAATCTGATTCACTTCTCCTGACCTTGAATACTAAAAAGACATTTTGGATTGATTTTGTGAATGTATTCCTATTGCTGAGCTTAAAAGCTTTATTAATTGATACAACAATCTTATTGTAAAATAGAACCAAACACAAACTAATTTATTTTTTTAATGAAACAGATACATATAAACAAACCTTGGATCTTTTTTTGTCAAGCATTGATCAAAAATAAGAAAGCACTCCATCAAAAGGAGAAGAAAAGTATCGTTGTTTAATCTAGGAATATCGAATAGGTGCTGTGCTGAAACCATCAAAATGCTGCAAAAGTAAAATACTGTAAATGCTGAAAACCTGAAATTAAAACACAAAATGCTAGGAGTATCAGTAGGACAGAAATTTGGGGAAGTAAACAGAGTTTTTTTTTCAGCCTATAATATTGCATTAAGCTGAACTATGGAACTAAGGGTGTTAGGGTCTCTACTGCCATCTGGTTACAAAGGTCAGGGGCTAATCCACCCAGAGGAAGAATGGTTGCCCAGAGAAACGTCCAAAAGGCTGCTTTAATGCTAGAGTTAGGATTTTAGCCCCTCAAGGGGATAATACCTCCTCAGAGTTATTGGCCAACCAGAGGCCTGCAGCTGTCAATGTATTGGTAGCACCAGTGAAAGTGGTAGCCACAGCCAGTACCGTACTTAGGTGATGGGGTGAAGTGTGATGTGAGAAGCTTTGTAAATGTTTGGGAGTTAGTGAGGGGGATGGACAATGTGATTTGAAAAGCAGTGGGGGAAATATGACCAGGTGGAGTTGCACTTTGGGGAAGCTCTGCATTGGGCCTGGAGCCAGTTATGTAAGGAGACACCATTCCATAATGACCTGCCAGGCTAGCTGGTTGATGTGGGCCTCTGCTGTTGATGAAATTTAAATAAGTGAGTTTTAATTACTCACTTAAGAGACTCAATTGACCTGCTGCTGAATGGGCTGCCTGACACCACCCCAAAGCTGGTTTAGTTGTGCAGGAGCAGGGTGTGGGGGTTGGCAGCAGGCAGGCAATCCACTTGATTTAATGTGGACCCTGGCTTAAAGCCTGTCATCAGGGAAGCATTACATACAGCACTTTAACACCATAGCTAGTTCTATAAAAAAAGAGATGCCAGGAAGGAGCAGCATTCATTGGAAAGCATAGGTTGGAAATTTGAGGTTGGCCTTTTACGAGGTGAAAATGAATTGTCACCAGATTTCCAAACTCATTGCTTTTTGCCCTGAATTCTTGCATTTTCCCAAATACCCTCTCTGCTTCCAATTAAACCTGTTGGACTATAACCTGGTGTTGTGTGATTTTTAACTTTGTCCACCCTAGTCCAACACCGGCATGTCCACATCATTTTTCCCTGAAAACATTGTTGAGAGTGCCTTATCACACAGTTGTCCATGAAAAGTGGCCATGTGACGGAAGCTGAAATCACATGAGTCTGAAATTGTAATACCTCCTAATATTGGAACAGAGGAACAGGAGTAGGCCATTCAGCTCCTTGAGCCACTTCCTTCATTCAGTGTGATCATGGCTGATCTGTGGCCTAACTTCACCGACCTGCCTTTAGCCCATTTCCCTTTACTACCTTTAACAAAAGTTTATCTATCTCAGATTTAAAATTAACAACTGATCCAGTGTTTACTGCCATTTATGGAAGAGAGTGCCAAACCTTTCCTACCTTTTGCTTCCTAACATCTCTCCTGGACAGTCTGACCCTAATTCTCAGACTAAGCTCCCAAGTACTAGAATTCCTGGAAATAGTTTCTCTTTATCTACCTTTTTTTTTCCTGTTAACATGTTGAAGACTTCAATTAGATTTCCCAGTAACCTTCTAAATTCTAGAGAAAACAGGCCTAATTTACACAATCTCTCCTCATAACGTAACCCCTGAATTCCAGGTATCATTCTCATAAACCGAAGTTATAATCACTGCAAGGCCAATATATCCTGATACAGTACTTCAAAGGAGGTCTGATCAGGGTTTTGTATAATTGCAGCATAACATCTGTATCCTTGTACTTCAGACCTCTATAATTAATGGCCGACGTTAGTTTTTTTGATTACTTTCTGACACGTTTGTGACATTTTAAAGACCTATGCACCTGAACTCCCAAGTCTTTTTGGACACCCACTGTATGTAACTTCATACCACCCAGAAAGCACCCTGATCTCTCCTTTTTCAGTCCAAAATAGATAGCCACTGGCTTACATTGAACTCCATCTGCCAAAGTTTTGCCCATTTACTTTGTCTATCAATGTCCCTTTGTAATTTTATGCTATTATCTACACTGCCTAACTTTGTGTCATCAGCAAATTTAGATATGACTTTCTATGCCATTAGTCAAGTCATTAATATATAATATGAATAATTGAGGCCCTGACCCAGATCCTTGTGGGGCACCACTCATCATATTCTGCTAATTGGAGTACTTACCCATTATCCCTACTGTCTACCACTCAACCAATTTCCTAGCCATTTCAGAAATTTTCCCTCAATTCTGAGTTAACAGTCTCTTACGTTGGACTTTATCAAAAACATTCTGGAAATACATATAAACAATATCCATAGACATTCCCCTGCCCATGGGATGTAGAGATAGATTTGTAACGGAAAGGATGTGTGTTTTTAGTCCAGAAGTAAATTGTTTTCTACCAGGATAAGAAGGTCATAATTTCCTTCATTTAAACAATTTCTCTAAATTTACCTCTTCAGCCACAACAATGCTAAACATGCAGATAATTATTCTGTAAAATTAATTAAGTATAAAACACATTTAGGGGATAAAAGATTTCTGGAGACTCAGGAGAATAATGCTACACATGCAGGAATAAAGGTTATTGCTGGGATTGGTGAAATCACAGTTGGATGGGTAATTGGAAGCCAGTGAAGTCAGTCCAACTGAGCTTGATAGCTGAAAGATATTGGACAAGAATGGTATTTTAAAAGCTACTGAGAAGTAAAGGAGGCCACATGTAATGTTTCAAAACTACAGACGTTTATTCATAACTTTGGTGAGTGACGTTTGATTGATATAAGAGAGTGGAAATAGATGAGAAGGAATCAACAGGGAGTTGCTGGAGAAATAAACAAAAAGACTTGCATCTACTGTGTCATGTTTCATGACCACCACATGTCTTTATAACACTTTACAGCTAATTAAGTACTGTACTTCTGAAGTTTGTATACTTTCAGGCATTTGGATGCTAAAGTTACTGTCATATTGTTACACTTTTCACTAACTTGAGGTTGAAACCTAACTCTCTTTGAATCAAAACTGCCATCCTCTTGGGTATTGACCTTTGTTTGTTTTATGAAATATGAAAGTCTGATTGGAAAAAAAAGGCTCAGCTGATCAGTGCCTTGATATGCAACCAAAAAGTAGTCCAGTATAGAATAAAAACTATTCTGGAGTATTGTATTCGTCCTTCAGAAAGAAAATACAGCTCCCCACTCTGCCCCACATTAGAAGAATTGCATTGATGTGCTGCAGGTGATGAGGTGCAATTAAGTCCAAGTTTGAGTTCTCGTAGCACAGTAACTAGGTGTTGGACCTATAGTCTCAACAGCTCTTCTTCCTGAGCAGAGATTAATCGCAGTGGAGTCCATTTTATTAACAGCCTGCAAAGTCATATCCAGCAGACTGGGGCGGGGGGGATAAAAACCTGCTGACCACTCCCTCCAAATGGCCCAGAATAGCTCCAAAGAAATTTCAGAAGATGATCTCGAGTGCACATTCCAAGACCAAACTGGGGTGGGGGAGATAAACTTCCCTAAATTATAGCCAAGCAAATGAGAAAGGATTCAAATTCATTGATTACAAGACTAAAATGTACATTACAGGCAATTAACCACTGCACTTAAAGACTTAAAGTCAGAAAAAAAAGACATTCCCTTAAACAGGTATGCTATATTTCACTCTTTTGCAGCTGGTTATTTCCTCGCTTAAAGTGCAATATATTCTAAAGTTTCCTAACATAAAAGAAGTACTTTGCAGTTATCCAGCTTGCTGCTCTTCTAGACTGCTTCCGTCATAACCTTCGCCACTGGGGAAAGGAAGAATATTTATTCCATGAATTACTACATGATCCCCTCCTGTTTCAGTCAGTTGGCAAGAGATGTGATGTGAGCAGAAACTATGGGAAATTACCTGATACAGAATGCTGCCTAAACATTTTATCGAGTGGCGTTGGGATTTGCAGTGTACAATTTTCATCATCAAATGTTCAATTGCTTGATTTTGGACATTTATATAGCAAAAGAATTACCAGGCTGTATTAATTATTCATTTATAATTGATTTTTAAATGAACATTTACACTTAATGCAATTGTAATTTGTGCATTATATGACTAGTTTAACTGGATGATGTATAGTAGTATAATGTTTATCTTATTCATTCAGATCCTGCTCCAAAGATGCATTCTTTGTCACTTAGTTGTTTTTGTTTGTACATTTTATAGTTTCTGGCTGGAAGCTGATTGAGAAGCCATATGCATCGTTGTCTACTGAATTATCAGACTGCTTATCTGAGCAAAGCTTTTATTCAATTATAAGTGAGAAGTCTTAAGCTATTATTTTTGTTCCGACTCTAAACTCCACTCCAAGCTCCCGACTCCATTTCTTTCCTTGTCAGCTGGCTGAAACTAAACCAGATTGTTCACAAAATTATTGTCATGTTTAAATCCAAGGTAAGCTCTGGACCATATATTTATGCAATCACTAACATCACCTATCTCCATCTTGGAACATGACCCGACTTCACTTGTGCCCCAGCTCATCTGCGACCAAAACCCTCATTCGTACTTTGGATACCTTTAGACTTGAGCATTCCATATACTTTTGGCAGGTCTCCCACATCAGAGTAAATTTGAGGTCATCCAAAACTTTGCTGTTCATATCTTAACTCAAACTCCTGTGCTTAGTCCTACATTGGCTCCTGGTCAAGCAACATCATGGTTTTAAAATTCTCTTCTTTGCTTTCAAATCTCTTTGGATAAGTACATGAATTGGAAAGGTTTGGAGGCTTCAAGGCCAAACGCAGGCAGGTGGCAATAGTTTAGTTTGGGAACATGGTCAACATGGGCTAGTTAGATTGCAGGGTCAGTTTCCACCTGTATGACTCTGACTTCCATAGTCATAGTCATCTGTAATGTCCTCCAGCCCCACAATCTTCTACAATATTTGTGCTTATCCAATTCTGGTTTCTTATGCACCTTTGATTCTAATTACTTGACCATTAGTCGCTATGCCTTCAGTTGTAGATCCCCAAGTTCCAGAATTCCCTGTCCATGTCTCTTTAAAGCATGCCTCTTTGACTGAACTTTAACCTGACTGATTATTCCCTCATGAGGTGTGGTGTCAAATTTTGCTTTATTATGTTAATGTCAAATAACTTGGGAAATTTAATTATATTAAAATAGCTATACAAAAATAGAAATTATTGTTAACAAGTGCTGCATGAATTATTGAATTGATTAGCAATAAATATCTGGGCATGGCAAGAAGGCAACTTTAGGGTCAGAGTTGATAAGAGAGGAGATACCTGTCCTCTAACAAACGTTCTAACTTGATGGATGAAACAAGAAGTAACAGTCATATGGATTTAGCGAGAGTGATGACAGCAACCAATTTTGCATCGTAAAGAGGAGGAGTAGAAGGTAAAATCTCCATAGTCCTATTGTAATTGAAAGGCTAGAAGAGGAACAGTGGCGATGCTAAAGGATTGGTGGCTGGGGATGGGTTTTTTGAATCATGTAGCTATTTGAATTGTAGAATTGGCCAGCACACAACAGAGGTTATGCTAAATGATTGTGGTTTTGTGGAGATTGATCCAAGGAGCATTTGAAAAGTGCATTAATCCAGAGGCCAGCAGAGAAATAGAAAATGATCTCGGAGTACAATGAAAAAGTAAAATCAACAAATGGTAATTGCACAGTGTCTTTAATGTGGGAAAAGATTCCAATTCACTTGTGGGGAGCAAAATGAAAGATGCAGTAATTTTGTGGGAAATAATGAAAAAGTAAATTGAATGTCAAGAATCAAGGAATATGGTCCAATTCATAAATCAGCAGGAGAGAGAATGCCAACCCAAGGGAGCTGTAGAGCAAATAACAGGAAGTTCACAATCCAAATGTGACCGTTCACATGCACATTTTAGCTTTTGTCTCCAACTCTTAAGTTCTCTAATCCATTCTTACACCACTGCGCGTCACTAATAGATGAGCTTCTAACATTTCATACAACAGAGAGAGATTCACTCTCTTCATTTTTATCACTTTACTTCTAGATACTTAGCCTTTCTTTCCTACAGAAACCAATTGAATCTTCAGGGCTGCATCTTATTTACAGCAATTTGACAAGAGCCAAAAGAATCTGCACCAATTACCTCAGCTGAAGCCCCAAGAAGGATTAACCTAAGATTGGCTTAAGAGCTAAAGCTGGCTTTTCATCCCTGCTGGAAGTTGCATGAAGTCACCTGCCAAGAGGACATCCCTCCAGCTCCCAAAGAACCTCTTCAAAAAGCCAACATTCAGCAGAGATGACACTGTTCAACACTTTCCTTCATGTACTCCTCAGTAGTAGTAGCACAACACTTTTCTCAGCAACATCATAAGTGTTGCACAAATATTTTGACAACAATTTGCACCATACCATTTAATGAAGATGCTCACCCTAGCATCCATCCAAATTGGACATTCTTCCAGGCAGCCAGCAAAGGAAGTATAGACACTTCCCAAGATTACCCCCAAGAGACACAAGATATGGTCCTCACATAGGTGCTCACACAACTATTCTTTCTCTCAGTACACTATCAACCTTGTCACAAGCAGGAATGGGTGAGAATGCAGTAAAAATTTAAAACACTTACGTATTTTTTTTTAAAAATCCAGAGATTTCCAGGAAAATCAAAGTCATACATCTAGTCCAAGCAGCTACATATTGATGTTGACTCACAGCTCTGGTTTAAAGTAATTTATTCTGCAACACAAGCTAAAACATGTCAAGATTAGAGTGGTGCTGGAAAAGCACAGCAGGTCAGGCAGCATCCGAGAAGCAGGAAAATCAACATTTCGGGCAAAAGTCCATCATCAGGAAGGCTTAAATATCCCTGTTCTTCCATCTCTTCAGGTTCAACTACCCCAGTTAATTGAGCTTTTCCCATCAAGGATGAAACAACAAATATTTTGTACTTTTTCAAAAAGGCAACCAAAGTCAAACCCTTATAATCTTAGATCAGTAATCTCCTTGCTAATTTGTGTCACAGTTCATGGAAAGCTTAATGAGTGTGAACTTGTTTCAACTTCTCATTCATAACTACATGCCTCATTGACAATTTGGCATCATAGAGTCTATTGGATGATTCTCTTTTTGCCTCTGTTCACGGTAGTTCTGTAGTTTTTGATACAGATACAACAGCTTCTCATCATGCACTGATATTTTATTGAGTTTCTGAACTGGATTGGTGACTTCTGATTGTGACATCAACAGTGGTGATGAACAGTATCTTGGTTTAACATGCACACAAATATCCCTCATGGAATGCTTGACTTCACTGTGTGACACATCAGTGCTGTGATGAATATCATCCATCACTTTTATTAATGATACCATACTATTGAGTTGTAAATTTCCAGCTGAAAGGCAAGTAAGACGAATAAATTACTGCACGGTAATATAGTTAGAATTGTACAGTGGGTGAACAAGTGCTGAAAAGGCTAACTTGGTAATTTTATTAAAAATGACATTTCTTTGTGCTCTTATGTTCCTCGGCTATATTATGAAACATTTAGGGATAGAAATTGGAATATAGTGTAATGGGTACAATATATGCCAATTTAGCAGTGAGTCTGCACCCAGTCCACCAAGGCTATGGTCCCAGTGATAAATACATGCTGACTTTCTTTTCAATGTCTCTGCTAAAAAGAAAACCTTTGATAAAGTCCCACCTAGGAGATTAGTGAGCAAAATTAGGGCACATGGTATTGGGGGTAAAATACTGACTTGGATTGAAAATTGGCTGGCTGACAGGAAGCAAAGAATAATGATAAACAGGTCTCTTTCAGAACGGCAGGTGGTAACCAGTGGACTACCACAAGGCTCGGTGCTGGGAGCGCAGCTGTTTACAATATACGTTATTGATATAGATGAAGGTATTAAAAGTAATATTAGCAAATTTGCTGATGACACAAGGCTGGGTGGCAGGGTGAAATGTGAGGAGGATGATATGAGAATACAGGGTGACTTGGACAGGCTTGGTGAGTGGACGGATGCATATGGCAGCTGCAGTTTAATGTGGATAAATGTGTGGTTATCCACTTTGCTGGCAAGAACAGGAAGGCAGATTACTATCTAAATGGAGTCAAGTTAGGTAAAGGGGAAGTACAACAAGATCGAGGTGTGCTTATACATCAGTCAATGAAAGCAAGCATGCAGGTACAGCAGGCAGTGAAGAAAGCTAATTTTATTAAAGCTGGCCTTGATAACAAGAGAAATTGCATATAGGAGCAAAGAGGAGTGCAACATAGGTTCACAAGGTCAATTCCCAGAATGGCAGGACTATCATATGTTGAAGGATTGGAGCCACTGGGCTTGTATACACTTGAATTTAGAAGGATGAGAGGGAATCTGATTGAGAAGTATAAAATTACTAAAAGATTGGAACTCTGGAGACGAGAAGCATGTTTCCGCTGATGGGTGAGTCCAGAACCAGAGGACACAGTTTAAAAATAAGGAGTAGGCCATTTAGAACAGAGTTGAGGAGAAACGTCTTCACCCAGAGAGTGGTGGATATATGGAATGCTCTGCCTCAGAAGGCAGTGGAAGCCAAGTCTCTGGATACTTTCAAGAAAGAGATGGATGGAGCTTTTAAAGATAGTGGAATCAAGGGTTATGGGGATATGGCAGGAAGAGAATACTGATTGTGGATGATCAGCCATGATCATAATGAATGGTGGTGCTGGCTCAAAGGGCCGAATGGCCTACTCCTACACCTATTGTCTATTAATACAAGCATTGGCTTCTTTAAAAACTATTGAAGAACCCAATTAGAAAATAATTATAGATGAATGGGCATGCACTAAGGAACTAATGAGCGACTACAAACAGAAACATTTACACATGGAGGCAATAGACATGACCAGAGTCATTTCATACTTTGTATCTGCCTTTATCAAGAGAAGAAAATTGCTACCCAAGTTAATGTGAAAGAAGAGGTGGCTGAAAGGTATTGAATAGACTGTCTGTACTTCAAGTTGATTAGGCACTTCGACTGGATAAGATGCATCCAAGGCTATTGAAGAAAGTGGAATTATAGACATGCTACTCATAATTTTCCAAAGTTTCTTGGACTTAGGAGTGATGTGAGAGGACTACATAATTGTAAATGCACATCAGCATTCAAATAGGATGTAAAGATTTGCCCAGAAATGACAGGCATGCTCCAGAACATATAACATCAGAGTATATAAAGGGAAGCATGAATTTTGCCTGCTGTCCAATTCCGGTGGTGCGGGCACATAATGAATTTTGGCCCCCTCACTCAAAAACCAGAGCAAATTAACTGTTAATGCTTTCTTTCTACAATTCACTCTGTGTGCAAAGCTATGTATAATGACCACTTGCTGCACTTCAAAGTAATTGGAGAGTCAATGTGGTGTGAGGGCACTAACTATATTTATGTCAGTTCTGTGAAAGAATGCGGTCATCTGATCCATACAAAGTAAAACTTTAAATGATACAGCATAAATTTGATGAGGAAAAGTTTAGCCCTGCTCAGTGAAGAACTGTAACATTAATTGTCCATCATCAGATCTGAAGCCATCTACAACATATTGTTTCATCCTTAGAGTTTGGATCCTCAGCATGAGATTTCTCAGAACATATAACTGAATTGTTGGACAGTTTACTATGTTGCTTTAAGAAAAAAAGGTTCAGATTTGCTTAACTTTGGCAGTGTTCCAAAACTTGGTTATTTACATAATGTTGAGTTTATCTGTATTTATACAGTGTTTCTGATTTCTCACGGTGTGTTACATGGGCTAGAACGATCAATCATTTTATTTTTCCTTTATTTGTTAAGAGTTAGGGTATATGTTTGAGTGATGAGGTGCTTGTTTATCCAGACTAAAATTGAATGAGTGAAAAATAATAAGAACATATTTAATAATATGTCACTGACCTCAGTTGCACTCTGTGAAAATAAAGTGAAGTTGGAGAAAAATATTTTTTCACAATGTTATTGATCCTTCAAAAATACCACCCTTACAATTAAAACAGAATATGGGCTGGAAGGACTCAGCAGGTCAGGCAGCATCTGTGAAGAGGGTGAAACAATGTCAATGGACCCAGCGAACTTGGAGATTGGGGGGAGGGGTGGAATATAGGGTAGGTGTACTGGGGCATCTCCCTGTTGTGTGTCCATTGCCAGGAAAGTTTTTCCAGGTGGGCAGGAATGTGGTGATGATTGACAGAATAGGAGTTCCAATTAAGATTATTTTCTGGACTCATTGACATTGTGATGAAACAGCTTCCTAATGTATACAGAAACAGTCAACCTAATGGAGGAGGCCCTCCTGCGGTCATTTGAACTGCCATCAGAGCCTTAGGTTTGCTCTCCCAAAGAGAGTTCACAGGCATCAAGGGTAGAATGAGGCCTAAACAATCCGAAGGGTGGGGTTTTTTGCCTCTGGGGAGTCTTTTGCATTTTCCATTGAAAATCATTATTTATTTTTACACTTCAGTGGGTGCCAGCATGTTGAGGAACCCTAGAGGTATTGGACCTATCTCAGCAGTGCCTACCTCTCAGTGGGTTGTCTGTCCTGTAATGGGAATAGCCTGTAGATGAAGAGTATGGAGGTTGAAAACTGTGTAGCTGCTCTAGAGAACTGGCGACTCCAGTCGGGCTCCCAGCAAGCTTGCTCTACATTTGGTTTGAACATCAGTGTTCCAAAAGCCTGCAGGAGAATCCTGTCCAACATTGCACCTAGCCTTACAACATTTGAATGATAAATTTGTTACAGTAATAGATATAAAAGGACTGAAAATCCTCAGTGTTTGAGACTACAATATGCCAGGAGGACTAGAAATTAAGCAAGACTTAGGACTACATTGTGCCAGCCTAAGGTCAAAAGTTTGCAATGTTTTACATACTGGAGCCTCCCTCTGCCCCTGTTAGGATCAACTGGGGTAAGAAGAGCAGGGACTCCTCGACCATAAGTTCCCAAATCCTGAACATGGAAGAAACCAATGAAGAAGCTAGAACAATAAAGAACGTGAAGTATACCAGATGTAAAAATGAGGCCTACCATGAAATTCTAAAAACAGAGAAATGTGGATAGTCCATTAGATCTCTGGGGTCTGTTCCACCATCCAATGAGATTCTGGCTGATCAGTGACCCATACCCAGAAGCTTACTCTCCACCCAGGAGCAGGCTTATAAATTCGTGGTTGGAGAGGGAAGCACAAAATCAGCTGGTATGTCAAGCAGCAGTATGCCAGTTACCTGCATATCACTACTGCTATTTTACCAACATGTGATAGGTGGCAGGAAGTGACCTACCCTTGACCCATTTGAGGCAATTATTGTCTGATCCGTGGTCATTTAAAAGCCACCTCCCATCACCAGTGGTATTGCTGATATTGCCCATGTCACATAGTGAAGATGCCAGGTGTACCTTGGCGACTTGGTTGCAGACCTGTCAAGCAACCTATTGTCCATGGAGGGCTTCTCTCTCAATACAGCAGACTACCTCCACATGGACTTACCCTGTTCTGGTCCTTTTCCACACTTCCTTCCCCATCCCCTGTTTGCTGGACCCTGTAAGAATATCCCTGGTGAGTGTGTCCATCTTACCTTCAAGTCTAGCCACCTCAATGAGTTCTTATTGAATACTGACTGCACTCCCAACAGTGTCTACATCTGCCTCAGTTCCTGTTCGGATTGGAGAGCTGTTGGCTATTTCATAATTTCACTTAAAAATGCAAAACACAAAATTATTAATTTAATTAATGATATCTGCGTATTACAAGGGGTAACAACTTAATGATTATCCTAAATTGAATTTGCATATGTTGATTAGATTAATCAGCCAAAAGACACTATTTAGAATTTAATTATGAATTCTTCCTTTTATCAAACCTTTCAAGGGCATTGAGAACAACTAATTTTGATTTACACAATATTCACATGTATAGGAATACAAATTAACATATTCCTTCATAAGGTGCAATTAAAAAAAGCTTTCAGAAAGTGATACATTGAAATTCCAGTCAGCATGTTACAACGATTTTCAGGATCAGGGTTTGTGCCTGTTTCATTCCTGTGCAGATTCCAGTGGTACAGAGTTTGAAGAACAAGTCCTCCATCAATCTTGTCTGCCACTGAAGGTATTTGTTGTGGAAAGACTAAGAAAGGGGTATCAATAAATGTAATTTTGAAAGTATATTAGGTGGACTCCAGAAAATGCAAAATATGTTCAAATTTATAGAGTCATAGAATCATAAATGTATCTGAATTCACGATAAAACCAACTTTCACAGTAGTTCTGCTTTTACTCAGCATTCATGTGTTTTTACTTCTAAATGTTTCTTAGTACATCTGGTCAGTTTGGATTAATGTGAGTTTGAGTGTATAGAATATATTTTAATGTCAACCAGCATGTGTGATAAACTCCAGTCTAATTAGCAACATCTAATTTTGTTTTTAAACAGACAGCGGATGCAACAATCAGCTATGTATGAGCTATGTCAAGGGATGCAAAGTATCAGCATAGAATTTGTACGCCTCCAGTTGACTTATGAGGAGTTCCTGTGCATGAAAGCTCTTCTCCTGCTTGGCACAAGTAAGTTTCACATCCACATTAGCACTATTAAGGATGGGGCTTGTACATTATAGAATAAGAGTTCTTTGTTGAGTTTTTAAGCTGAAAATCCAAATCTGTTTCAATAATTGATTGTTTGCAAGGCTATCCTCCCAAGTGTTTGTACCTACAGTAGCTGAGAGATGAATCCTCAAGAAATATGTATCAAAACTGTATGAAGAAACTTCACTAATTTGTTGGCTGGATGAGTTGCAGTTAGTCTGAAGCCTTTCTAGTCACACAATGGCATCATTAGAAAGGAGGACGTGTGGTTCAGTGGTAATATCCCACCCTCTAAGCTCCAAATTCATGACACCAGGATGTGATGGTCAAGGAAAATGCATTCATAACCCAGCCAAACAGGTTGAATATCAATTTGTAAATTCTTCCAACATGTACCAGTTGCAAGAAATAAGAATGAGAGAAAGGAAGAATGTTGGTTAAATATGAATGGAAAGAAAATTGGAACCTGTACCATCACTAAGGAGAAAGTGAGGTCTGCAGATGCTGGAGATCAGAGCTGGAAATGTGTTGCTGGAAAAGCGCAGCAGGTCAGGCAGCATCCAGGCATGCTGAAGAAGGGCTTATGCCCGAAACGTCGATTCTCCTGTTCCCTGGATGCTGCCTGACCTGCTGCGCTTTTCCAGCAACACATTTCCAGCTCTGTACCATCACTAGTCTTGGCTCCGGTCTACAGCATGGAGGTAAAAGTCCACATTGCTGCAATTACTCAGACTCCACTGGGGAGCAAGTGGCCTCTTAGTGAATTGTCTGGTGTGGATCAAACTAATGTGAACAGTGTGGGGTTTGATTTCTATTCCGGCTGAGGTGGATTTAGGACCTCCATCCTTACCCTACCTATGCTGAAGATTGTGACATTGTGTATTGGACCTACTTTCAGGTAGAGTATTGAAGAAGAAGTATAGGAAACCTTAGAATCTAGAAAGAAAGTGTGAATCAAAGAGTGGAGCTGAGAAGCAGACTCAAACTTTTTTTTAAAATCTTTCAGAGAGGGACAGAGAAACTCTGCAAAGTAACTTATAAAAGAAAGAAAGAAAGCAGAAAAGGTGCTCATTGTAAACATGTAGTTTTAACACTCGATTTAGCAAGTGGGAGAAACGCAATACATCATTCTTTCTTCCCTCTTGTTTTTCTCTACTGCTAAAGTTGCATAAAAGAAACTGGAAGACTGCTTGCTACTAACATCCCAAGTAGAGTCTCTATTACAGTACTATTATAGTAATTGGGAATGAAGATAGATGTTAGATGAAACCACCAAGCCTTCAAATTTGAACCACATTTGAAACAATTAAGTGCTACAGCAAACGTACATTATGATTAAGACTTTGTGAAATGGATCGTGGGAAATTAAGAGGGTTCAGTGGGTTGTGTACTTTTGTCAGTCATGATCACAAATCAATGCATTATTCTGCATATATAGGAATTAATAAATCAGGTCATTAAACCAGAGTTAAAACCACAGTGCTTTGCTCTAGTGATTGGATGACTGGAGTAGCCGCTGTTAAGGGCATTCATACCTATGGCTTGATATTTACAGGATTGCAGGTAGGAAGTCCATGCATCATGCTGTTCCTGATGTGTACTGCAATTTTACCATTGGTATGGAAGGTTTTGGGCAGATCGCTTGCTCGAGGGCAAACTGATGCCTTTAAATACCGAACAGTCAAGGGCCTTCTCCCACAGTTGCTGCAATTACCTTGTTAAAAAAGCCTTGAGCCTTGGTGCCCAAGAGGTTGCTGGGCTCATTGATGTATTCATGTGAACCCCTCCCAAAGTGTGATTTCTACCCTGTTCTCCTCATCCCCTCACCACCATCCTCCACCCCTCCTCAACCTACTCCTGCAAATCCCTAAAGTGGGATTTCAGCCTAGGGAAGGGAGAACTTCCCACCTGAAGCTATTTGGACTGTAGACCGTTCAGTGCTGGTGAGGCAAGCCCAACCAGTAGAAGTGGACTTGCCACTGATGTTTGGGATTTCAACCCCAGTGAAAAATTTTGCCATGTATCCTACCAGAAAGCAGAACCCTCTGCAAGAAAGGGATCCGAGTAAACCTAAACCATTCTTAAGGAACGAGGACTACGGAGGTCATTCTGTTGTCTAATGCAAAACATATATCAGAAGCGTTTAAAGTCCAGACTGTCAATATTGCTTTCTTGTGTGAAATGCATAAATCAAGTTACAGATTTCTATAAGAGACTGCAGATCCCTCAACACATGAAACCCTCTACATTATGTACAATCATTTTTGTAATGCTTCACACCTTAAGCAGTTGCAATATAGTTGACTGTTTTGGTGATACATGGATGAATAGTGAATTTTATTCAGAATGTGTAGTTCAGTTTCAAAATCCTTACCAGTACATAAGAAAAAATTGCATCTATGTTTTCAAAGAAAATGAGCCAAATTAACAGTTTTATGCTAATAATGTGTGAATGACATCATGAGGGATGGGGTTGGAGTATCTGCACAGGCACCCCTGAAGAATAAGTCAGAGATTTTCCATTTTGCAACCTAAGTGTCAAAGCAGCTGGATTTAGTGGCAACTGACTCTCTGCCTCTGCAATGGGAAAGCTTTCTGAATGGATCTCCAATCAGCTGGCCAGAAAGCTCCTTGGTGAATTGTGAGTCTCAACATTTAAGTTTCGGTTCAGGAACAAAGGTACAGCAGTGTCTGGGTCCTAGAAATCCTGGCTGGGGATCTCGTCGTCGGGTGATCTAATGACAAGAGGGTGAGTCATTTTTATTTTGGGTCTTACAGAGTGGGGTCAATGGAAGAGGAGGAGAGGAGGCAGAGGCTGTGTGGTGTTTTTCAGCAGCCACCCCTTTGATTGATTGCCACCAGATTAGGGCAGCTGGAGGCCCCAGTCCCATACTGGCCAGTTGCCCTGTCTGCTTTTAATTGGGCTGTTGGTGATCTGAGCCCTTGGAGTACCTGTTAATTGACAACTTAAGGCTCTTTTTGCTAAACAATCAAGGTCACCAATAGACTATCTCACCCAGCATTAATTGATGAGAAGGGGGTGAGTGCCTCTCACTCAATTATTTGCCCTTCTTGACACCATCCTCACCTTCTCCAGGGATGCAAAAATTTGTGTCCCTAGCTTGCAAAATTCAGAAGCATGCCACCATTGGTCTATATCTGTACTAAAGCCTCTCACGTGAGGAGTGGACGGAGCAGTTGAAAATTCACTAGCAAGATCCATGACATTTGACTTAAACATAAAAATCACCAAGTAAATGGGTATGTAGCCCACTGTATTCTACATAAAGAATTTAAAAGAAAATGTGGAGGGGGACGGTGGTTAGGTAAGTAAGTTTGCAGATTGGCCAGGTGGTTGACAGTAAGAAAGAAGGTCTTACATTAAGATAAAAGAATACAGATGGATTGGTCAGATGAGTTGATCAATGACAAATAGAATTTAACACTGTTACTTGGAAGATGATGTACTTTCGAAGATGCTGAAAATGTGTTGCTGGAAAAGCGCAGCAGGTCAGGCAGCATCCAAGGAGCAGGAGAATCGACGTTTCGGGCATGAGCCCTACTTCAGCATCTGCAGTCCTCACTTTCTCCTAGTACTTTCGAAGATGAACAAGTAAGGGAGTACACAATGAATGGCAGAACACGAGGAACTGCATAAGAACAGGGGAATCTTGGGGTGCTTTTCCACAGATCTCTGAAGGGGGCAGAACAAGTTAATAGGGTAGTTGTAGCAGTTTTCTGTTTCTCGCTAATTAAATTTCATATGCAGGCCTTGAGTAATTGACACGTTTATTCATGATATCATGGGAAGGGAGTAGTGACCACTCAGCATGACTGGACCGTGACCTCTCCGCCAAGGTACAGGGTTTCACAGATTATCTAGAATTACAAATGACTGACCGTTAATTACAGAACATTGCATGTCTAGCAACATTAGGCAGTCTAACATTAGGTGGTCACGTAGCACAGTTTGCAGAAATTAGTAGTTGATAAACAGTGGCGTGGTTCTAACAGAGCTCCCATATAGAGAGAGAGAGAGAGAGAGAGAAACGTATCAGTGGGTGAGAAGAGACAGCAGCAAAGTCAGCAAAAGAATTCTCATAAACAACTTCAGTTAGAAAACAACTCAGCTAAAAAAATGGTTCCCTCCGAGGACAGCCCAGTCAGGGTCCTAAAAATGGTTTCCACTGTAGTTAAGGAGGAATAAGGGACATTTGCCTTTCAGTTGGTGCGATAGATTATAAAAGCAGGAAGGTTATGCTGAAGTTGTAAGCACTTTGGTTAGGCCACAGTAGGAGTACTGTGTGCAGTTCTGATCACTACATTATAGGAAGAATGTGACTGCACTGGATGGGGTGCAGAGAGATTCACCAGTATGCTGCCTGGGATGAAGCAGTTTAGCTATGAAGACAGATTGGATAAGTTTGGGTTGTTTTCCTTAGAGCGCAGAGTAATTAAAGAGGACTTGATTGAGTTATATAAGATAAAGAGGGACATAAACAGAATGGATAGGAAGCAGATCTTCCCCTTCGTTGAAGGACCAATAACAAAGTGATGTCATTTTAAGGTAAAAGTTAGGAGATTTGGAGTAGATTTGAAGAAAAATGTTTCCATCCAAAGGGGTGATGCGAATTTGAAATGTGCTATCTGGCAGGATAGTTGAGGTGGAAAACCTCACAACCTTTAAAACGTGCTCGAGTGAACACTTGAAACATTGTAACATTCAAGGTTATGGGCCATGTACCGCTATGTGGACTAGTGTATATTTAGAAAGTTTTTGTCAGTGTGGACTTAGTGGGCTGAAGGGCCACTTCTGTACTGTATGATTCTCTGATTCTATATGCCCTACTACCCCACTGAAATTACTTGTCTGCAACACAGGCTTTTGCACAATAGCTTAACTGATACCTGTGGGCAGTGTTATTGCTAAGTAGTTTTGGGGCTTCCAAAATCCAGAACTGCAATTGGAAATGGCCAATGAGGAGGACATTCAAATTCTCCATAGGGGTCACAAAGACAATCCCAACCTCCGAAGTGCTGCCTAAGTTATCGTGATCCAAGGCCCTCCCAAAGCATGCAAAGGCCATACAAAGTCAGCAAATTAGATGAAATTAACTTTTGTAGTCAAAGCTTTCATGGTGTCAGGTTTCCTAATTCCCATTATCACCTTGTTTGTTCTGGGACAAAAGTCTGGCCCAGAGTTTTTGAGGCAAAGGTCTTGGGGAAAGAAATACAGAGTATATAGCCGAGGAGTCTGATGGCGAAGTTCGGACATATGCACAGGCGATTACAGACAGAAAGATGAAGAACTCAGTTGGAGGAGCTGTAGTACTTGAGGATAAATATTTAGAGAGAGGCAAGACCATCAACGAGTTTAAATAGGCAAAAAAAAGTTGAAGGGCAGTAGGTGGTATTTTTAAAGGTAAAGGGGTGACTATTGCATTTTTGGAAGGGAGTTGCCCAGTGGCTAAATAGGGAAAGCCATTTATAATGGCAGGTAGTGTCAGGGCTAGGATGGGAAATCAGATGGTAAGAAATATATGGAGGAGGGGTTACAGGATCTGATGGAAAAGATAAGCTCAGAGATGGCATGTGAGGCAATAGAAGATCAACAGGTACGGTGAGGGTTTTGGGCTAGAATGGGAGCTGAGGAGAATGAATACTTGTTGGAAAGGACATTTGTTGAAAACAATTAAATTGATGATCCCTATCTTAATGAAAACATGTTCTTGTCATATTGCTAAATTTAAGGTAGAAAATCAGTGGAGAAAGGTTTAAGAAACAGTTGCTGATGGTCAAAGGTAACTGAGGATTGTCTTTCTTCCCAGAATGATCTTAGAGGCTCTTTTCATAAAATTTGGTCCCGTCAGATCTGGCAGCCAGTTGTTTGTCACATATGCCTAAATCTGTTTATTTGAACCTGTAGGTTATGCTGGGAAGTACTATGAATGTTTTACAGGAACATTGGCATCAATCTTATAAAATTAGCTGAACAATTAATAATAGCGGCAATTTTGTGGCAAATAATATTGCAAAGGTTAGAATTAGAAGGAATAATAAATTGGCCCTAGCTCTAAAATTCTGACAGCTTCAATATATAGTGTTGCCACAAGCTTTGAAATACCAATTAAACCAGCTATTTCTTCTGAAGGGAAGAGATCTAATCCAGTTACCTTCAAGAAAACTGCTAGTTACATGGTGTACTCTGTAAGGTGTACGTCATATTTGAAGTTGGCTTTAATGTGTGCCATCAAACTGATTTCGGAACATCGAATATTACAGCCCAGTTCAGCCTGTCCATGGCAAACTCTCTTCAAAGAGAAATTTAGAAGTTCAGCTGCCCAGTCGTTTCCCATTAGCCATTCGAATGACATTTCCTTGGTTTGGAAAGCCTTGATTAAATTTAATGAGGTTTAAAAATCTCTAAAATTACAATAGCAATAGATTCTATATTGTAGTCTTTGTTATAGACCTTCTTTCGATTGTATGATGTTGTATTAGTGATTTTCTGAAGGTGTGCACTTGACAGCAATTCCCTGTTGCTACCAACACAAATCGAGACATTGTCCTCCATAAATAGATGAATGACACTAGGATCCAAAGGATGATAGTGTCCTGTGTAACTGAATATTCATTAGACTGTTGAATTAGAGTAACTAAACAGCAGTTGTTCAAGCAAACAACTTGTCGAAAGCTTCCCATCAACAAATAAACTTATCATCGACCTGGAAAAGAAGACATTGGATGCAAAACAGAGGAAGAAACAAATATCTTAGATTACATTTTTTTTAGATTAGATTAGATTAGATTACTTTACAGTGTGGAAACAGGCCCTTCGGCCCAACAAGTCCACACCGACCCGCCGAAGCGCAACCCACCCATACCCCTACATTTACCCCTTACCTAACACTACGGACAATTTAACATGGCCAATTCACCTGACCTGCACATCTTTGGACTGTGGGAGGAAACCGGAGCACCCGGAGGAAACCCACGCAGACACTGGGAGAGTGTGCAAACTCCACACAGTCAGTCGCCTGAGGCGGGAATTGAACCCGGGTCTCCAGCGCTGCGAGGCAGCAGTGCTAACCACTGTGCCACCGTGCCGCCCAGACGGTCCAACAATTAGGACAATATAACAGGTAAATTGAATTTCCACTTGCATTTTAGAAATCCTTACACAAAGATGTGTATAAATTTAGTATATATACAATTCTCTTCTCCATAATCAGAAATAATTATTGAAAGAACAGCTGTTACAACTTTCAGAATTCTCCAGTATATCCCTGCAGTACTTGCAATGAAATTTCTTCCAATATTGGACAATACCTACCACATCAAAAAACTTGAACAAAACTAATATGGATTCAAAGCAATTACCATAATAGCATGTCCTATGTACGAATTACAACGCTTCATTCTATTTGCTGGTGTCCAGGTTCACTGCTGAAACTTGAAAGCAAATAACATGAGAAGGGTATTAGAAAAAATTGTACTGTGAATTAGAAACTACTTTCACCACAACTGAAATGGAATCTGATTTTAGAATCATGTGGAAAAGCCTTTTGAAAATCAGAAAAAGTCTGAATGGTAGTGACTTGGAGGGGTGAATAAGTGTTGTTGGGTTTGTACTAGTGTAGCATATTGACTATAGATAAAGGAGCAGAATGAGACCAATTGGCCCATTGAGACTACTGCACCAATTGATCATGGCTGATACGTTTCTCAACCCTCACAATCCTGTCTTAAATACATTTGATGACTAGCAATGAGTTCCATAGATTAACCACTGTCTGGCTGAAGAAATTCCTCCTTATCTCAGATGGGATGGCATGGTGGCTCAGTGGTTAACACTGCTGCCTCACAGCGCCAGGGACCCAGGTTCGATTCCACCATTGGGTGACTGTGTGGAGTTTGCACAGTTTCCCCTTGTCTGCATGAGTTTCTGCTGGGTGCTCTGGTTTCCTTCCACAGTCCAAAGTTAGGTGGATTGGCCATGTTTATTGCCCATAGAACATAGAACATTTCAGCACATTACAGGCCTTTGACCCTCAATGTTGCGCCAATCTGTGAAACCAATTTGAAACCCATTTAACCTACACTATTCCATTTTCATCCATATGTCTATCCAATGACCATTTAAATGCTCTTAAAGTTGGCAAGTCTACTACTGTTGCAGGCAAGCCGTTCTACGCCCCTACTAATCTCTGAGTAGAGAAGCTACCTCTGATATCTGTCCTATATCTGCCACCCCTCAATTTAAAGCTATGTCCCCTCGTGCTAGCCATCACCATCCGGGGAAAAAGGCTTTAACTGTCCACCCTATCTAACTCTCTGGTTATCTTATATGTCTCAATTAAGTCACCTCTCAACGTTCTTCTCTCTAACGAAAACAGCCTCAAGTCCCTCACCCTTTCTTCATAAGATCTTCCCTCCATACCAGGCAACATCCTAGTAAATCTCCTCTGAACCCTTTCCAAAGCTTCAACATCCTTCCGATAATGCAGTGGCCAGAACTGTATGCAATACCCCAGAGTTTTGTACAGCTTAGTGTCCAACGATGTTTAGATTAGGTGCATTGGCCATGGTGGGGGTGTAAGGGAGAGGAATGGATCTGGGTGGGATGCTCTTCAGATGGTGGAATGCAGATTTGTCGGGCCAAATGGTCACTGTCGGGATTCTATATCATTCTATATCTCAGTTGTAAAGGGTCATCCTTTCATTCTGAGGGTGTTTGCTCAGATCCTAGTTTCTCTTCTATTAGTGGAAACATCATCTCCACATCCACTGTCTCTGGGCCTCTCAGTATTCTGTAAGCTTCAGTCAGATCCCCCCTCATCCTTCAAAACCCCATCGAGTATGGAACTAGAATCCTCAACAGCTCCTCTTTGACAAGCCCTTCACCCCCACGATCTTGCTCAACTGTCTCCAATGCCATCACATCTTTCCTTAGATACGGGGTTCAAAATTAAACCTGCATGTCACCTGAAGAGAATTCTGCTCTAGGACTCCTGTGTTTCTTTGTCGTTTAGATTTCTGAAGTCTTTCCCCATTTAGAAAATAGTCTAAGAAACAAGCAACTCTGCCATCTGTGCTCAGTCCAGTTATATCATAAGAAAATTAAGTCTGTCAGTGTGCACCTAGGGATTACCAGACTACACTGGCGGATACAATTGTTTGGATTAATACATACCATTTTCCAATACGCTCCAGGGTATTTGTGAGATTGTGGAAGGCTGAGTTTCTGTTTCAAATGGTTTGCATGTTCTTTAGTTTGCTGCTGCAGCTCCTGCATATAAAATGTTCCCAATGTATAATTTCAATGGGTATCATTCACGCCCTTGGTGTGAGAATTTGACATTGGCCTGTGTCTCATCACACTACTCTTCTGAGATAATTATAGCACAAGGAATAAGTGCATTGCATGCTCTGGAAATGTGAAGAATTTATCCTCACATCAGAGAGGCACTGACTAGATTATGAACTTTAAAAATAGCTGAAGAATGGCAGACTTAATTCATAGCAATGAATGAGTTTGCACTTAGTTGATAGCAACCTGTTTAACCTGAGCATGTAAACAATTGTGTTACTTTAAAAATTGTTGCTGAAAGGGAAGATTTTCTTTGGCAATAAATTGCATTTTGCATTTAACAAACTGCTAAAACTCCGGGTGTATACTTTCTTTCCTGGTTCGTTCCCTGGTTGGGCGACACGGTGACACAGTGGTTAGCACTGCTGCCACACAGCGCCAGAGACCTGGGTTCAATTCTCGCCTCGGGCAACTGTCTGTGTGGAGTTTGCACATTCTCCCCGTGTCTGCGTGGGTTTCCTCCGGGTGCTCCGGTTTCCTCCCACAGTCCAAAGATGTGCAGGTAGGGTGAATTGGCCATGGTAAATTGCCCATAGTGTTAGGTGAAGGGGTAAATGTAGGGGAATGGGTCTGGGTGGGTTGCTCTTCATAGGGTCGGTGTGGACTTGTTGGGCCAAAGGGCCTGTTTCCACACTGTAAGTAATCTAAAAACCAAAGTTGCTTTCTTATCATGCACTGAGGCTAAACAAAAGGTTTAGTTCTGGTACTTTGGGGGTCCCGTTTTATGCTTTGACCTTTACTTATTTCACTTGTTTCCATACCATCCATTTCAAGTTCTAAGATTTTGTGCAGGGAGTAATGTATAAGTATGTGTAGAGGATTGGTTAGCAAACAGGAAACAGAGAGTAAGCTTAAATGCGCAATGGTTGGCCATAGGAATTATTGCTGGGCCTCACCTATATCCAATTCATATCAATGTTCTGGATGAAAGGACTGAGTGTATGGTTACTAAATTACTTGATGAACTAAAATAGATAAGAAAATAGGTTGTGAAGAGGACGTGAGGAGTCTGCAAAAGGATGTAAATAGATTGTGTATTTAAGCAGTTAAGTAAGGTTACGTAGTTAACAAATTTTTTACAGATAAAGTATAAAGTAGGAAAATGTCCACCTTGACTAACAAGGGGCTCAAATGTTACTGGGCAAGGTGGAAATATGGAGTTGAGATCACAATCAAATCAGTCATGATCTTATTGATGGAGCAGGCTTTAGGAGCCAAATAATCTTCTCCTGATCATAATCTATATGTTTGTATGTATGTTCAGAGTATGTCACAAAATATCCAAATGAAGCACAACAGCAAATGCAAAATTGGATTAGGAAGGACTGAGGTTTCCACAGGTATGGTTGGGTGCTTTACTAAGTCAGGAGCCTCATGCTTGTTTTAAGACACCATTCTCAAAATAGTATAAGGAAAATGGATTCCAGCAAATTAAACAGTGACCCTAAGAGACAATACCCGGGATAAGGGCGTCGAGAGGGATGGTGCTTGGGGCTTATTGGTTCCCAACCATTTCCTTTCCAACCTCGTTTCCCCCCCCCCCGGAAACAGCACCACCAACCCTGTGTTCATGTTGAGGGATCAAGGCGGGCTTCTGGGACCAGGCAAGATGCCTCCATAGGTCTGTGTTTCTATGTCCCATTCACCCTCCACCCTGGGACTTGTAATCCCTGAAGATTCCATACCCTCCATGCCAAGTTCCTTTTGGTTATTCATCCAGTACTAAACAATATAACCAGCTTTTTTTAGTGAAGCCATTGCCCTGGCTGTTATATTGAATTTGTATTAAGATTGGAATCTCTTTCGGGGTAGAAGTGACCTGTACAAGAAGGAGGAGCTGCAGAAAATGGGGGAGATACTAAACGAGTATTTTGCATCAGTATTTGCTGTGGAAAAGGATATGTAAGATATAGACTGTAGGGAATTGGATGGTGACACCTTGCAAAATGTCCATATTATAGAGGAGGAAATGCTGGATTTCGTGAAACAGGTAAAGGTGGATAAATCCCCAGGACCTGATCAGGTGTACTCTAGAACTCTGTGGGAAGCTAGAGAAGTGATTGCTGGGCCTCTTGCTGAGATATTTGTATCATCGATAGTCACAGGTGAGGTGCTGGAAGAGTGGAGGTTGGCTAACTGGTGCCACTGTTTAAGAAGGGTGGTAAGGACAAGCCAGGGAATTATAGACCAGTGAGCCTGACCTCGGTGGTGGGCAAGTTGCTGGAGGGAATCCTGAGGGACAGGATGTACATGCATTTAGAAAGGCAAGGACTGATTAGGGATAGCCAACATGGTTTTGTGTGTGGGAATTCATGTCTCACAAACTTGATTGAGTGTTTTGAGGAAGTAACAAAGAGGATTGATGAGAGCAGAGCGGTAGATGTGATCTATATGGACTTCAGTAAGGTTCCCCATGGGAGACTGATTAGCAAGGTTAGATCTCATGGATACAGTGTGAACTAGCCATTTGGATACAGAACTGGCTCAAAGGTAGAAGACAGAGTGTGGTGGTGGAGGGTTATTTTTCAGACTGGAGGCCTATGATCAGTGGACTGCCACAAAGATCGGTGCTGGGTCCCCTACTTTTTGTCATTTACATAAATGATTTGGATGCAAGCATAAGAAATACAGTTAGTAAGTTTGCAGATGACATCAAAATTGGATGTGTAGTCGACAGCGAAGAGGGTTACCTCAGATTACACCAGGATCTTGACCAGATGGGCCAATGGGCTGAGAAGTGGCAGATGGAGTTTAATTCAGATAAATGCGACATGCTGCATTTTGGGAAAGCAAATCTTAGCAGACTTATACACTTAATGTAAGGGAAAGTTGTTGTGAAACTTGAAAGGGTTCAGAAAAAATTTACAAGGATGTTGCCAGGGTCAGAGGATTTGAGCTATAGGGAGAGGCTGAACAGGCTGGGGCTGTTTTCCCTGGAGCGTCGGAGGCTGAGGGTGACCTTATAGAGGTTTACAAAATTATGAGGGGCATGATTTTGTAAATAGGCAGTCTTTTCCCTTGGGTGGGGGAGTCCAGAACTAGAGGGCATAGGTTTACGGTAAGAGAGGAAATATATAAAAGAGACCTACGGGGCAACTTTTTCACACAGAGAGTGGTACATGTATGGAATGAGCTGCCAGAGGAAGTGGTGGAGGCTGGTACAATTGCAACATTTAAGAGGTTTTTGGATGGGTATATGATTAGGAAGAGTTTGGAGGGATATGGGCCGGATGCTGGCAGGTGGACTAGATTGGGTTGGGATATCTGGTCGGCATGGACGGGTTGGACCGAAGGGTCTGTTTCCATGTTGTATATCTCTATGACTCTATCTCCAGGGGAAAGTGAAGTGAAACTCCTTGATCACTCAGAGAAAGTGCAGTAGGTGTAACAACAGGAACCAAAGCCCTAACGTGCAGATCCGTTCAAAAATGGGATCCTGGACTCTGAAACACATAAAGTGTATCAAATGTTCCTCTGGTCTAGACAACAGTGGATGAACTGAGAATGAACCTTGATAATGCATTTTAATGTTCAAACAATAAAGAATGATTAGGCATATAGTTCTACTGTTTTGATCAATACCACACTCCTGCTTCTACTATAAATTAGCACACTGCACAGATGAAGAAGCAGCGCTTCGAAAGCTAGTGTCTCCAAATAAACTTGTTGAACTATAACCTAGTGTTGTGTGATAATTAACTATGTCCACCCCAGTCTAACACCAGCACCTCCAAATCAGATACACACGGGCTGTGAAATTGATCCTCAAAAGCAAATGATCATAACAACCAAACTGCTAAAACTAAATAGTGCATTTTTTTTGTGTGGAAGTTGTCAATGTTCATGAGAACACATAAGGAAGCTTGAAATGTGTCTGTTGATCTTCTGCATTTCACATAAGACAGAATATCTGCTTTGTGACATGTACATTTACCCCATTGCCAAATGTAGGCAGCTGTATTTTCTTTTCTTTGGATCTAAGAAATTACAGCTGCCTACATTTGGCAATGGGGTAAATGTACATGTCACAAAGCAGATATTCTGTCCATATGTGGAATGCAGAAGATCAATGACTGCAAACCATGAAGAAAAGATTCATCAGGATTGCAAACTGTTGAAAAACTAGCAGATTAAGCAAGAAGCAGGAGAACAAGATGAAAGTTTATAGAAAGAAGAGGAGCAACAGAACAAATGCAAAATAGACCAGGAGAGGATTATAGGAATAAGCAATCATTTCCATTTATTTATCTTTGTGTTGTGATTGATGATTGTTTAGAAGTAAATTGAATTTATGATAGCTTTCTGACCGAGTAACTGATGATGGCCTCATCTAATAAGACCATTAGATACAGTGTGATTTTTTAAAACAAATTTATACTCAGAAAATGATGTGCAGCAAACATCCAAAATATAGGCTGGCTGCAAGTAAGACTTTTCTCCAGGCGAGAAAATTTGGATAATTCCCCCTTCTCCTTGCTCTCACTGTTGTAAACACCTCATTAGTAAGAGAAGTTCCACATTTTCCAGAAAAAGTCGTACATTAGGGGAATGCAGGTTGGCGATAGGTTCCCAATTCTCTGGCCAAGTCTGCATTCTGCAAGCATGAATGTCTGCGAGGAACACAGAATCAAGGAATGTCCCGGTTGAGAACAAAGATTTTAACTGTTAGCAATGAGTAGCAGCAGGTTGTCCTCTTGTCACATGCCTTGCCTGCTTTCCTTATCCCTATAAAATGGGCTTCAGGATCTTCTTCCTGGCAGGGAACAAATTGAGC
The DNA here is from genome assembly GCF_004010195.1 of Chiloscyllium plagiosum. Lineage (NCBI taxonomy): Eukaryota > Metazoa > Chordata > Chondrichthyes > Orectolobiformes > Hemiscylliidae > Chiloscyllium > Chiloscyllium plagiosum. Next base: position 151,249,722 of record NC_057710.1, on the reverse strand, counting down.
CCATAGTGTTTCAAACTCAAAACAATTCCAGGACAAAACGTAATCTGAAAAACTACTGATGCTGAATTCACAAGTGCACAGTTAGAAATCAATATCAATATTATCGCAGAGCATCCTCAATTTCATTAGATTCAAGTCCTGTGGACAGTATATATTGCACTTAGATCCAAAGAAAAGTATTACAGCTGCCTACATTTGGCAATGGGGTAAATATACACGTCACAAAGCAGATATTCTGTCTGTAGTTTAATAATGAATACTAGATCATATCATATCTAGAAAACATAAATAGGAGAGTAAATCACCCTTACAGCAGTGGAGTTTTCATTACCTAAACTCCTCAAACCCAATTATAACATTTCTGATAATTGTACACAGAATCAAATCAAACCTTGATAATGGTTTACCAAGTCTAACAATAATGTTATTAAAAAAGTAAAATACTGCCAATGCTGGAAATCTGAAACAAATGGTTGGAAGAAAGTCTGGCAGCATCTATGGAGAGAGGAACAGAGTTAATGTCTTGAGTCCAATATGACTCTAAGAGACAAAGACTGTTGTGGTCTCAAAAATGCAAACTGTCTC
>NC_057710.1:151211477-151249116 GCF_004010195.1 Chiloscyllium plagiosum | reverse complement strand
AGTGATCAGACTGAGTTACAATTTTCTCAAGTCACCCGACTATGAACTGACAATACCTAACTTACTCCATGATCTCTAAACATTGAATATAGTGAGGGAGTTTCATCTGAACACTCTCATAATGCAGAGAACCATTAGCACTGCAACAGGCTATTCCAAATAAATCTGTGGCAATGCTCTAGTTCCACATGTCTCATTATAAGGATTACTTTTGGAAAAATAATGAATCGGAGACCTTTGACAACTTTAAATATTCAGCTAACTAAATCAATTCAGCAAACTTGTATGCCAGTGTTGCCCTTCTTGATTTGCTGATCATTTCCTAGATAATATACTTAATACCATGGAAAGCTCTGCACTACACAATTAGTTATTTTATTTATCAGATGTTAGCCCTGTTATATTAAACCTTTTCCTCCTTAAAAGCTTAATTTATGAACATTTACAAAGAAAGACAATGTGTTCAAGTGAAGACACTCTTCAAGCAAGCCACTGCTTGGAATTGTGGTTCTTAATCAAAAATGAGTGAAAACCTTTGCACTAAGGTATGCAGTCCAAATGTTCTCATTTTGTTTCCTCAACCAGCTGATCACAGCTAGATAACTGGGACACCTTTTTAACCTCACTGCCTCTGGATTACAGAGAAGAGGATTGATCATGCTCTTGACCATTATCAAGTGATTCTTGACAGAGATATGAAGGAGGACAGGATTGCAATTAACTGTGATGATCTCTGTGGTGGAATACTGTGTCAGTGATCACTGTCTTGAAGAATGGCTAAAAGCATGAGATACTGGAAAGTTCCAGCATTTGTATACCAATCCTCTATCATGAAGAGAGGAAAGGAGGGAAAATGAAAATAAAAAATAATGTAATCTGGAATCAACCTAAAAGTAAAAGGAAAATCAATCCAATGCACAACCAAATAACTGGCTATAGATTCACCCGTAACGAAGGCTGGTAAGACTGATACATACGCAGTGTTTCCCCATTTAAAGTGCTTTCTCAGAACATATTTTCACTTCAGAGCAGTCTTCATGCAGTGAAACCTTTTAGAATAGTGCTGCCAACCATGACCTTACATTTCAGAATAGTGTGGTTGACAGGCCTTATAGTGGACTGCGTGGACTGCCTCTGTTGTTATATCCCTATGTTCCAGTATGCCTTGGTGGCACAATGAGTCATTCCAACTTGTCCTGCTGAGAGGTGATTCATCCCTAGCTTGTACTGATTGGACAGAGGCCAATTCCTAGTTTCTGCTGATGGAATGAGAATGGATCCCATATTATCCCAGTAGGGCTGATTCCTGATATGTTAGGTATGTTAAACAAATGACAGATGTGATAGAATCAGGGTTCCATCAATTCACAAAGCTGTCAGTCACTCCTTTGTAAATCTAAATTTATTCATGTTCAGAATTTTTGGAGCATTTTTGTGGATGCTTACCGTATTAGAAAATAAATCAAGAATTCTAGGAAGTCTCCCATTGTTGGCACTTTTGCATCTTTTAAGTTAGAGGCAAGATTTAGAAATTGCTTTGAAAATTTGTGGAAGTATTAGAAAATTCTTGGAAGATCTGCCTAATGCTGTTATACCGACCTATCTCTCCAAGAACTGAACAGTTTGCATTTCTTCTTGTTACTACTGAATGAATCACCATCGAAAAGGGGATCACAGAATCTTTGATTATGCAACAGAATTACACTGTCTAAATAAACATGATAGTCTGGAAAACTCACCATCAATCAATAACTCAGCACTGGTGTTTTATCAGTGAAAACCTTAAACATTAAAATTCAGTGTCTAGCCTCTTGTTTGTTTTTGTTGATCTAAGAGTAGCAATGTAATGGGATTTGTTAGGAGTTAAGTGAATTTTAAGTTTTTGAAAAATGATGCACTAATTGGCAGAATGTTTGTATTTGCATTACACAGTTCCAAAAGATGGCCTGAAAAGTCAAACTGCATTTGACGAAATGAGATTGAACTATATCAAGGAGTTGAGGAGAGTTATAGCAAGAAATGAAAATAATTGTGGACAAAACTGGCAACGGTTTTATCAGTTGACCAAAGTCCTTGACAGTATGCATGAGGTAAGTTTTAAGAAAATATCACTGTCTAACTATACATATTACCAAACATTTCTGAGCCTTGGGCTAAATTTTGTTTTTGCAGCAAATGTTGAGACCAACATTAAAAAGATATTCACTGAGAGTGAGATTTAACCTGAGATCACTAAGTTGTTACAGCTAGCAGGGATAGTGCAATGAAAATGAAACTAATCCTGGGATTGTCATGACATTTAGAAATTATAGTAAGTACACAGAATTCCACAATTTACTTGTCTTTTAGACCCAGGTTAACAGGAAGTAGATTTTTTTACTTAACAAGAATGACTGTTTATGACAAATAAACAGATTCAAGCCACAGTTAAGCAGTTACAAGCTATTGACATAATAACTAAGAGTTAAAACCCTAGCCCCAGTATAAACTCCTTTCTAAGAATACATACAGACAGACCTTTTACATACAGAGGGAAAGATTAAGACTAGCAGTTCAGTGGTCCCTGTTCACACAGTTTGCTAAGATAATTCTTGTCCTCATCAGAAAGCTGCCTGTCTGTGTTCCTTCTCCAGATACTTTCATCAGTTTGCAGGAGGCACAGGGTGACTGGTTCCCATTTATAAAGATCTTGAACTTGTGAATTAAAAGTCACATCTTACAGCAACCAAAAGATGGAAATAAACTGGCTAACTTAGGGCTTAATGCTTTTTAATGCAGAGCACGAGCAACTTTTTATGCTGTGGAGATCTTATGATTTCTGCTAAAACATTCATACCTCCAAGCTGGTTGGCTAACTGTGAGCCAATCATATTGTTGTTGATAGGCAGAAGGCCTTTGTCATTAATAACTGGTCACTAGTGCAAGACCAGTCAGTTACTTACTGCCAGCCAAAGCTTTACCATAGCTCTATTCATACTCACCTCTTGGTTTCAGCTAATCTGCAAACCAGGTTTCCACCTCAGTTTGAACAAACAGCTATGTAAACAATACTTACAATGATGTCAGGTTACTTGTTTTTAAAAAGTGAAGCAATCCTTCAATCTTTTTCATTTTTAAGACAGTTCTTTTCCCAATTCAGTACACAGTCAAAAATACAGAAAATCAAAATACAGCCTTTTACATTGTCATAAGTTGCTCAAACTAAATTGGTTTTAAATTGCCCGTGATGGCCAAATTATCAAGTGATGGCTTCTTGCAATATCAGTCATGACTATTTAAAGAACAGCATCAGTGAATAAAGCAAATAAAAATCTTTAAGCAGTAAATGGCTTTTAGAGATCCTGATGAGATAACATCAATATTTTCACTAAAAGATGTATTAATAATCACTGGCTCATGAAATCCCTTGCTGGTTTGTGTTCAGTTTTCTTGTTAGACTGTGATCACTTGGCCTGATGTTTGACAATTGGCATAATGAATCTGCATACTTTGGTACCTGGCTTCCTGCACAGAGGAGGTGAAAAGGCAAACATATTGTTTGGGTAGTAAAAGGACAGGCAGGGGCATTTTTGTTGCCTCATTCATTCTGAGCTTTACAGCATTTTGGTGTTTGTCCTCAAGATTGTTGCTGAAAGAACTGACTAACTATGATGTCCCTTTGCAACTTTCAGCTACTCACAGTGTGCACATTGTGATAAAGTGGAGGTTGACCCCACCCCCCCAAGAATCAAAACCGATACACCTAAAGAGGATCACCTCACCCTATAATCTGCAAAAAGAGGGTGAAAAGTGATGTAACCTGCTTTCTAGCAACTTCTAGTGGTTAAGTAAAATAAATCCCTGACATTCACTTCAAAATCAACAAGTAATAACTTATTTATCTAACTCTAACAATGAACAAATTAACTAAACAATTAACAAACCAAATAAATCTCATCTAACTACAAACTATTCCTGAATAAAACAAGTTGGTATGCTGTTCTAATAAGTACAATTCCCACTCATATAACAAAAAAAAACTAGTCTCGAAATCTCAAGAGAGAGAGAGAGAGAGAGCACTGAGGGCTGTTAGCTCTGGCAGATGGCAGTTCACCCTGGGATCTTGTCCCAGGGTGAACTGCCATCTGCCTCCTTGTATACCCTTGATAACATATCAATATTCCTTACAATAGGATTGGTCCTATGTTGTCAAAACCATCAGATTTAAATTTAATTGATTTTTGGTATCTAAGTGCCTGGTTCAAACTGAGTGGCTAAATTCAAAAAACCTGTTGTCTCAATAAAAACTGCTGCTTGACCTACTAGCTTGTATTGAAAGACAGTACAATGTTGCAGTTCGGACTCTCTGTGCACCAGCACACGCCCAACCTGCTGCTCACAGACATCCATTTTAATCTTTACACATTCAAAAAACACCATCTTTTAAAGAGACCATGCAATGCTTCCCCTCCTAGCATTTTACACTTTTACACACAGCAAATTCTAACTTCCTGTCTCACAATCTGCAATTATTCTACCCAACTTCACAACAACATTAGCATGATTTCTTTGTGTCTTTTCATAGATTCAGGCAAACATCCTAAACATTACAGTGTGGAGCAGTTTGAAAACATTATCCCTCTATTTTAGAATTGTTTCTGAGGTGTCATATTTTGGATAGAAACCTTAATTTCTAAAAACAAAAAATTTATTTTGAGGTGTGATATTTGGATCTTGGCTGAATGTGGCAGGGCGGCTCCCTATTGGAGTTGATTCTGTTGCATAATGCACTTTCCATCACCTATTACCCTGCCCTGGCATAATACAGACCAATCTTCACATTAGATCTAGATATCATAGGTTCGAATTGAATTGGAAAGAATGAGCCTTTACATGAAGTTGAACTGGTCAAATTCACAAACTGAACATGTATTCTCAACAATCACTGTGGAAACTGTCTGTGAAAAAGGAATGCAAACATAGATTGAATTTAACATGATGAATATTTGCAAGAAAAATGTCGTCCAATTTCAACATTAAATGTCTCATTTCATGTACTGTACAGAAATGTTTTTGTTCCAGTGAGTCAGAAAACTCCAAACTATAGTGTAAAAAAACCTAGTCAACACAACAGAATCTAATTTTCTCAAAATCGTTTGATTATTACAATAGAGTTAAGTCAAAGGCCAGATTAAAATTTGTCATTTTCCGTAAAGCTTTGGTTACAAAATTTGACAAGGCCAGAAAAGGGGCAAGCAAATCACAATATGCAATTAACTTAGGTGTAACTGATGAAAGCAGCATGCAAACATGTATTATTGGAGCATGCACCAGAACGAAGCATATTGTTGAGTGGCTGCCTATCTGATCAAACCGTGAAAGGCTGGAACTTAAGCCAGCTTTCACCAACTAAAGAGCAGGTTATTTCTGCTTGCATTCATAGAGCAGAGCTCTGTATTTTTAAAAAAACACTGAATCATGGCAAGGTTGGTCATCCAGATTTTTTGGTGCAACACTGGAAATCTTGTGAAGGAGCTGCTGAGGAGGAATTATTCCATTTTACCACAGGAGGCTGTCCTGACAAGAAGGCTCTGGTACCAGGTGGCTGTTTTGGTCAGCGGCAGGAATCTAGTTCCCTGTACCTTGGTGCAGTGCTGCATGAAGTTCAGTATTGAGTGGTTGAGTTCCGCAAATGCATGTTTAAATACTGAATTCAACAACCTGTACCACTTAGCTCACATCTTGTATCTAGCCACCACAGAGCAGTAGACAGCTGCATGTCCTTACCTACACGGAGGAGATGATGGGTACCAATTATCATAACAACCATTGTGGGGGCCGTGGCCAGCATTGAGACTGAGCATTTATCTATGATATACTACCCTCCCCACCACCTCCACCATCGTCATCACCAACAACAACAGAATCCAAGCCTTTGGCTTCATCCTTCCAGGCACCCAAAAACTAACCTGATCAGGCAGTGGTTAAGGACAAAGACCAAACAAACAGGGCTGAAGAAGGAATAACATTACTCATGCACACTTTTGTGGCTATCAGCTCAGATACTGAAACTGCATAGAGGTTTAGTTGAGAGGTAGGATCTGCGTTTCACGAAACAAAAGGCACAAATGGCCTTTAGATAGGGCAAAGAGCTAAATGCAGGCGGCTGCCGCCATCCAAGCTGAAGTGATGTGGTCTGAAGTCGGGTTTTCTGGACCAGAATGTTCTGCAGGTCTCAAGGAATTAACCTTGGAGTCATAAAGTAATACAGCATGGAAACAGGCCCTTCGACCCAAACTGGTCCATGCTAACTGTGGTGCCCACTCAGCTAGTTCCAATTGCCTGCATTTGGTCTATATCCCTCTAAACCCTTCCCATCCATGTACTTTTTAAATGTTACAGTTGTACCTGTCTCAACCATTTTCTGTGGCAGCACATTCCATATATGCTCCACTCTCTGTGTGAAGAAGTTGCCTCTCAGGTCCTCCTTAAATCTTTCCCATCTCACCTTAAACCTATGCCCTCTAGTTTCAAATCCCCATCCCTGGGAAAAATGCGTTCATCCTATCCAACCCCTCCTGATTTTATGCACTTCAATAAGGTCACCCCTCATTCTCCTATATTCCAATGAATAAACTCCTACCCTGGCCAACCTCTCCCTATAACTCAGGCCGACTAGTCCTGGCAACATCCTCATGAATATTCTTTGCACTCTTTCCAGTTTAACTGTCTTTCCTGTAACAGGATGACCAATACTCCAAGTGCGACCTCACCAACGACTTTTACAAGTGTAACCTAACATCTAAAAGATTTGTCAGACATGACTTCCTGTGCACAAATCCATGCTGACTATTCATAATCAAATCTTGGTTATCCAAATGTTGGTTAATCCTGACCTTCAGTATCCTCTCCAACAAGTTGCCTACCACTGATGTCAGGCTCACTGGCCTGTAGTTCCCTGGCTTGTCTTTGCTACCTTTCTTTAACAATGGAACAACATTAGTCACTCTTCTGGAACTTCACCAGTGGCTACATTTGAAGCAAAAATTGCTGCAAGGGCCTCCGCTTTTCTAGAGCAAGCATGGGACCTGGCATCAGAATCAATAGCTGCTACACTGATGGAGATAATGTTGGCAAGTCAGGCTCAGTGGTGAAAGATGGCGCCTGAGGATTGACAATTCCGTGATTGGTTGGACCCAGGTGACAAAGTGGTGGTAGAAGGGCATCATAGCAAAATCAACGAGGTGAGTCCAGCTGTGAGAGATGCGTCTGTGACGTTGGAGAGTCCAGAGCGAATGGTGACAAGGTGGTGGCTGTGAAGAATGGGCCCAATGTCAAAAGATGGCATCTTTGAGATGGTGACTTCAATGTTGGTTGGGTCCAGGGTAGATGGCAGTGAGGCTATGGAGGAGTGATGGCACAAAGGCGTTGTTGATGATGAGCTGGTTCAGGACTGATAGACTCTTTTTAAGCTGTATTGTTCTATATCTGTTATTCTTAAAACTATTTGAAGTGGCATCATAGTGTGGTGACAGTGGAAAAGCTTTTCACTGTATTTTACTGTTTTTCTCACTGTAAAATCATTACACTGTAAAATCACAATAAAAATCATTCATTCACTCAGTTTCCCACAGGTTCAGTCAGGTAGATGGGTGACTGCCAGGAGAGGTAGGCAGGTAGTGCAGGAGTCTCCGGTGGCTATTCCCTGTCTTACAAGTATACCGTTTTGAATACTGTTGTGGGGTAAGCATCTCAGGGTATTATAAAAGCAGCAGCCAGGCCTGTAGCACCACAACTGACTCTGCTGTAGCACCGGGTTGGGCAAAGTCCAAGCAAGCGATATTGGTAGAAGACTTGCTAGTTAGGGGCACAGTGTTGCATTTCTGTGGCCGTGTTCAAGATTCCAGGATGGTGTGTTACCTCTCTAGTGCCAGAGTCAAAGATGTCTCTGAGCAGTTAGGTGAAATTCTTAAGGGGGAAGGTGAGCAGCCAGAGGTCATTGTACACATTAGTACCAATGACATAGGTAGTAAGAGGTCCTGCAGAGTGAGTACAGGGAGTTCAGAAAGAGGCTGAAAAGCAGGATCTTGAGAGTAGTAATCTCTGGGTTACTACCAGTGCCATGTGCTAGTGAGGCAAGGAATATAAAGATAGGAGAGATGAATGCAAGGCTAAGGAAAGGGTGCAGGGGCACGGTTTAAGGTTCTTGGATTATTGGCACCTCTGCTGAGGCAGAGGTGACCTATATGAGAAGGATGGGTTATACTTAAACTGGAGGGGAGCCAATATCCTCATGCAGATGTTCACTAGTGCTACTCAGGATGGCTTAAACTAGACAGGCCGGGAGCTGGGAACCAGAGCAGCATCTTGGCAATGAAGGGAGTGAGGGGAAGGTAGATATTAGCACCAGTAAGACAGAAAGGAAGGACAGGTAAATGAACACAATGGTACTAATGGGCCTAAAGTATGCTTATTTCAATGCAAGGAGTATTATAGAAAAGGCAGATAAGCTTAGAGCCTGGATCATTACCTGGGACTATGATGTTGTAGCCATTACAGAGGCATGGTTGAGAGAGGGACAGGATTGGCTGCTCTACTTTCCAGGGTTTTGTTGTTTTAGATGCATAGAGAGGAAGGTAAAAGAGGTGGAGGAGTTGCATTATTAATTAGGGAGAATCTTACATCTGCACTCAGAGAGGATATACTGTAGGCTCATACACTGAGGCAATATGGAGAGTGCTCAAAAATAAGATTGGTGCAGTCACTCTGATAGGGTTATACAGTAGGCCACTGAACAGCCACCGAGACATTGAGGAACAAATATGTCAGCCGATTATGGAAACATGCAATAACAACAGGGTTGTCATATTGGTAACTTCAACTTTCTCAATATAAGACTGGGACTCCCTTAGAGCAAGAAACTTAGACAGGGTAGAGTTTGTTAAGTGCATCCAGAAGGGTTTTTGAAAGAATATATGGATAGTCCAAATGGACAAAGGGCCATGCTGACCTTGTATTGGCCAATGAGCCTAGCCAGATGACTGAAATTTCAGTGGGAGAGCATTTTGGAAACAGTGATCAAAACTCTTTAAGTTTAAGATAACTATGAATAAGGATAGGTCAGGACGTTGCAGGAACGTACTAAATTGTGGGAGGGCAAATTACATAAGTATTAGACAGGAGCTATGGAATGTTGATTGGGCAGAGCTGTTATCGGGCAAGTCTATATTTGACATGTTGGAGTTGTTTAAAGGCCTACTGATCAGAGTTCAGGACCGGCATGTTCCAGTAAGGAGGAAAGACAAGGATGACAAGGATCCTGGATAATGAAGGAGGTTGTGAATTTAGTCAAACAGAAAAAAAAGAAGCATATCTAAGGCTATAGGAAGCAAAAATCAGACAGGGCCTGTGAGGAATATAAACAAAGCAGGAAAGAACTCAAACAGAGAATTAGAAGAGCCAGAAGGGGCCATGAAGAGTTAAAGAGAATCCCAAGGCATTATATACATACATAGAAAGTAAGAGGATAACTCTAGAGAAGGTAGGATCACTCCAGGATAAAGGAGGGAACTTGTGCTTGGAGGCAGAGGAACCTAAATGAGTACTTTGCATCAATATTCACCCAAGAGAAGGATATGGAGGGTAGTGAGATTTATATGGAGCACGCTAATATGCTATGGCCTTTTGAGTTCAAGAAAGAAATGGTGTTGGATCTTTTGAAAAGCATTAAGGTGTAGAAGACTTCAGGCCCCAATGGTATCTACCCCAGGATATTGGGAGAGGCAAGAGAAGAAATTGCTGGGGCCTTAACCAAGATCTTTGTATCCTTGCTAGCCACTGGAGAGGTCCCGGATGACTGATGAGTAGCTAATGTTGTTCCTCTGTTCAAGAAGGGAAATCAGGATAATCCAGGAAACTATAGGCTGATGAGTCTCGCATCGGTAATTGGGAAGCTATTGGAGAGAATTGTTAAAGACAGTCAGCATCGCTTTGTGTGGGGCAGATCATGTCTTACTAACTTGATTGGATTTTCCGAGGAGGTAACAAAGGTGATCGATGAGGGTAGAGCAGTGGATGTTGTCTACATTGTTTTTTAGTAAGGTTTTCAACAATGTCCCTCATGGTAGGCTCATCCAGAAAATTAAGATTCTTGGAATCCACGATGACTTGGCCACATGGATTCAGAATTGACTTGCTCGTAGAAGGCAGAACGTAGTGATGGAAGAATGTTTTTCTGGCTGCAGGTCTGTGACTAGTGGTGTCCCACAGGGACCCATACTGGGACCTCTGCTGTTTGTGATATATATAAGTGACTTGAATGAAAATGTGGATGGGTAGGTTAGTATGTTTGCGGATGATACAAAGATCTGTGGAGTTGTAAATAGTGTAGGTTGTCAAAGGATACAGCTGAATATAGATCAGTTGCACGTATGGGTGGAGAAATGGCAGATGGCATTTAATCCAGGTAAGTGTGAGGTTCTGTACTTTAGGGGATCAAATGTTAAGAAAAAGCATACAGTTAATGGCAGGACCCTGAACAGCATTGATGTACAGAGGGATTTTGGGGTTCAAGCCCATAGCTCCCTGAAAGTGGCCGTGCAAGTAGATAGGGTGGTAAGAAAGGCATATGGCACACTCACCTTTATTAGTCGAAGAATCGAGTACAAGAGTCCGGATGTCATGTTGCAGCTTTATAAGTCTTTGGTTAGGCCACTGTTTTAAAAAATTCTCAAGGTCAGGTTCGTAGGAGAGTAGTCTGACACAGAACAAACGACCAAGAGGCGAGTCTGCTAGAATATGAGCATTTTATTCCCCGCAGCGTCGCCACAACCAGGTCTCATACTTACAACGGGTCTGGCTTATACTCACTCTACATGTTACCGGAACTGGGAGCCGTCAGTTCTCGTGATTTATATGGAGCACGCTAATATGCTATGGCCTTTTGAGTTCAAGAAAGAAATGGTGTTGGATCTTTTGAAAAGCATTAAGGTGTAGAAGACTTCAGGCCCCAATGGTATCTACCCCAGGATATTGGGAGAGGCAAGAGAAGAAATTGCTGGGGCCTTAACCAAGATCTTTGTATCCTTGCTAGCCACTGGAGAGGTCCCGGATGACTGATGAGTAGCTAATGTTGTTCCTCTGTTCAAGAAGGGAAATCAGGATAATCCAGGAAACTATAGGCTGATGAGTCTCGCATCGGTAATTGGGAAGCTATTGGAGAGAATTGTTAAAGACAGTCAGCATCACTTTGTGTGGGGCAGATCATGTCTTACTAACTTGATTGGATTTTCCGAGGAGGTAACAAAGGTGATCGATGAGGGTAGAGCAGTGGATGTTGTCTACATTGTTTTTTAGTAAGGTTTTCAACAATGTCCCTCATGGTAGGCTCATCCAGAAAATTAAGATTCTTGGAATCCACGATGACTTGGCCACATGGATTCAGAATTGACTTGCTCGTAGAAGGCAGAACGTAGTGATGGAAGAATGTTTTTCTGGCTGCAGGTCTGTGACTAGTGGTGTCCCACAGGGACCCATACTGGGACCTCTGCTGTTTGTGATATATATAAGTGACTTGAATGAAAATGTGGATGGGTAGGTTAGTATGTTTGCGGATGATACAAAGATCTGTGGAGTTGTAAATAGTGTAGGTTGTCAAAGGATACAGCTGAATATAGATCAGTTGCACGTATGGGTGGAGAAATGGCAGATGGCATTTAATCCAGGTAAGTGTGAGGTTCTGTACTTTAGGGGATCAAATGTTAAGAAAAAGCATACAGTTAATGGCAGGACCCTGAACAGCATTGATGTACAGAGGGATTTTGGGGTTCAAGCCCATAGCTCCCTGAAAGTGGCCGTGCAAGTAGATAGGGTGGTAAGAAAGGCATATGGCACACTCACCTTTATTAGTCGAAGAATCGAGTACAAGAGTCCGGATGTCATGTTGCAGCTTTATAAGTCTTTGGTTAGGCCACACTTAGAGTGTTGTGTTCAGTTCTGGTTGCCACAATACAGGAAGGATGTAGAGGCTTTGGAAAGGTTACAGAAGAGGTTTATCAGGATGTTGCCTGGATTAGCTATAAGGAGAGGCTAGAAAATCTTGGGTTGTTTTCTCTGGAATGGCGGACACTGAGGGGAGACTTGATAAAAGTCTATAGAAGTATAACATGCATTTACAGGGTTGATGGTGAGAACATTTTTTTCCCCAGAGTTGAAATACCTAATACTATGGGGCATGAGAGGGGGAAAGTTCAAAGGAAATGTGAGAGGCAAGGTTTTTATACAGAGACTGGTAGAAGTCTAGAACGTGCTGCCAGGGGTGATGGTAGAGGCAGCTACAATAGGGACATTTAAGGGACTTTTAGATAAGCCCATGAATTTGCAAAGAATGAAGGGATATGGATAAAGGGCCCGCAGAAGAGATTAATCTAATTTGGCATCATGTTTGGCACAAGATCATGGGCTGAAAGGCCCGCTTTGATGCTGTACAGTTCTATGTTCTACTATCATTTTATAAATATTCAATCCCAGAGAGCCATCACTCCGAGGTCAATTGTTAATATCTTACTTAACTGACACTTCCCACTTCTTCTTCTTTGCAGTGCTCAAACATGTTTTGATTCATTTTGGGCGTCCTGGCATGATTCTTTCTCAGTTCAACAGCCTATTCTTTTTCAGTTCCAACAATGTGAAGACTACAAACCCTTACAGTTTAGAAGCTTCATGAATTCAAAACACTTTGGCTAAAGTGGCTGCTTCCCACAGACTAAAACTTGATTCTCCTGCAAGAAGCAAACTGTTCTCCCTCCTGAACTGAATTCCTGATTCTTCTAAATTGAAGTCAGAAGTTAAATGGAGATGCCCTTTGGTTTGTTATAAACTCAGCAAAATAAACATTCCATTCATTTACACCACCGGTGTCCTGCCAGGCACTTGACTGAAGCTATGTATATTCTGGGGCGTGAGTGTCAAATGACTTCCTGACCATTTAAAACAGTAGAATTGTCAAAAATATATCTGGCACTATTCTAAAATTCAAATCCTAAATGGTAATACATCTTTCATCATACCTTTTAATTAAGAATGAAGATGTTCAGCATGTAACACACCACTCGCTGTAGAGTTCACTAACCTTTAACATCAATATAATCCTGCAAATACTTTGACCGACTCAACAACAGGCAGTAGAAATCAATCATCTACTAACCAACGTTAGTAGCCAATGATTGCTTTAGATTTAACTAGCAGGGTTCCTTCTTATTATTGAATGCATGATTAACTACCTCAAGTTAAGAGGAGGCATTAATTGGATCATTCAGGTCAAAAATGGCATCAGTAGAGTCAAATTAGTACTAAAAGCTTACTGACATTCTGATTTGCCTGCTGTGCATATATCAGATATATTACCAAAATAGTGATTGTTGTGGGGAGCACCAGCACGTTACCTCAGACCCTTCTGTGTCTGAAAAGTGATGTCTGTAACACCAAAATTATGAGTACCACCGAATTAGATTTTGCAGCTTTTATCTACTCAATTGGATGAAATTTATTTATGCGAAATTAACACCATTTTATCACACATTTGGTTATTAATATTACACAAGGTGATTTCATTCAAAAATTATAACAAATCAATTGTGTCAATTGATTGTGTGATATAATTAGAAATTCCCACTGATAATCATATCGAGCAGCCTTTGCCATGTGAGTTTATGCAAACTAATAATCGTCATGATGTGTGATACCTTTTGATTTTTGTTGCATTCCTTCCCTATGAAATCAGTTAACACCTGAAAACAACTTATTATATAAAATGTAAATGCAGTCGGATAGATTGCTTTTGGTTCTTGAGCCCTTCTCGCATCTTTAAATAGGCACACCTAATAGTTGCATTCTGGTGTGGCAACAAAAATACTCCTATTTTCTACAATATAGTTAAACATTCCCAAAAGATACGATTCTGCTTGGAATCTATATTGAATGGGAATAAGCACACTTTAAATTTGAATAACCAAATTTAAGGACAACCAAACTTCACTTAAATGTGAGGCCAAAAACTAATTTCCTCTTGCAATCTGTTTTGGTTGTTGACAAAATTTTCAGTAATACTAAATCTTGAATCAGCTGCTGAAAGCGCACTGTCACCATACTGCTCCCTGCTGGACTGCTGATGATGCATAATAATAATCTTTTACTGAGGAAATGAACAGAAAGTCTTGTTGTCAACCTTAACTGCAGAATTTAGCCATAACCGTACAGTTACAATTTGTGAGTAAAGGAATAGAATTGAAACGTTCTCTCAGTTTCACTGCACTGGCTATTTGTTGATTGTTAGTGCTATCAGCAGGGTCCAGGAATTTGACAGAGATGACTATGGAATCATGGATCACAATTGCTTTCCTGTAGGTTCTGCCCACGTCCTGCCAGGTGCACAACATGGGACCAAGAATTGGCTTTATGCAGTGGTCTATAATGCTGGATTGGCTCTATAATCCAATTGACGTTTTAAAATAATTTACTGAACTTTTGGTTTTGATTGCATGGGAATGTCTTTCTCATCTTCAGATGGGCTTCCGTCCATTCCTGGAGTGTTTATTGTACAAATCACAGTCTGCCAGGTGTTTTCAGCAGCAATTTCCACATGGAGTTTCACTGTGAATCTATTACCACAATTTTAACAGGACCCCTGAGAAACAGTAGAAACAACTCAAAAGCATTAGCAAGTATGGCAATAGTTTGGGAGATCTTCAGCTGAGCTTTTCCTTAATTATTCTGAACCAGCAAGCACAACTGTACCTGGTACACTGAAAAACTACTAACTACAAAATAGATAAAAATCACACAACACCAGGTTATAGTCTAACAGGTTTATTTGGAAGTACTAGCTTTCAGAGCACTGCTCCTTCATCAGGTAGCTAGTGGGGCAGGATCATAGAACACAGAATGTAAAGCAAAAGATTACAATGTCAAGCAATTGAAATGATATATTGAACAAACCTGGATTGCTGTTAAGTCTTTCATCTGTTAGAGTGGGTTGCAGATTTCAATTCATTAATATGTAAATCCCAGAACTGCTTTCAACTCATTCCTGAGATAACTTAAGGTTATATAAAAAAAAAAGGTGACATCTCAGCTCCGACAGTGCATTGAAGGTGCGAGGTTAGAGTCTGTCTGTATTCAGATCATGAGTCAGACTGGTTCTACTTCCAAAATAGAAATTTATAAAATGTCACATGGATTGACTGCCCACAATTGTGTGCTTCTTGAACAAAATAGAATATGTCTGCAAATACAATTCCACAAATGTACGCATACACATGTATGAGTCTATAGGGTGAAATTGCATTTGCAGAATTTTATTTGAAGATAATTCTATTTTGTTCAAAAAGCACACAATCTGTAGGCAGTCAATCTGTGTGATATTTTATAAATTCCTACTTTGGAAATAGAACCAGTCTGACTCAAGATTGGGATACAGACAGACTCTAACCTCACACCTTTACTGCATTGTCTGAGCTGAGATGTAAGCTTTTTTTTGATAAAACCTGAAGTTATCTTGGGAATATGACTTGAAAGGAGTTCTGGGATTTACATATTAATGAATCAAAATCTGCAACCCATTCTAACAGATGAAAGACTTAAAGCAAAACACCACAGTCATACAACTGATACAATATATTGAACAAACCTAGATTGCTATTAGGTTCTGTGTTCTATGATCCTGCCACACTAACTACCTGATGAAGGAGGAGCATGCTGAAAGCTAGTACTTCCAAATAAACCTGTTGGGCTATAACCTGGTGTTGTGCGGTTTTTAACTTTGTCCACTCAAGTCCAACACCGGCACCTCCACATCAGTATAAAATAGGTAATATTGAGAGTTGAGTTTCATAGAGCACCAGAGTATGTTCAGATGTCATGAGACACCTCATGGTGTCAGTCAAATGTAGACTTACATTGATGGTCGTAGAAAACCTGACAAACAGTGGGTTTCTTTGTGTTTCTGGAGCCGGTGCTTCCTGAGATAAGTTATTGTCAGTTATGTGATGTTCTCCTGTGGTTTGTGATAGTATGAGCCCCCATAGTCATGTATATCCTGCTGCTTTCTGAGTCTCAACTTGCAGTACAATTTAGTTAGAAATTATATTTTAATGTTCCTATTAGTTTGATATTTGTTAGACACAAACTGTCATCTTGTAGATTGTAATTGGTGCATGTTTGCACTCCAAAAATGGACAAGCCAGCCTCTCAGCTAGGAAGAGTTTGCACAATAGTTTAGGAATAGTATTTCAAATGTCAAATGTCCTGAGAACCACTTCCAGAGGTATAGTAAAAAAAATATAGATTAGATTAGATTACTTTACAGTGTGGAAACAGGCCCTTCAGCCCAACAAGTCCACACCAACCCGCCGAAGCGCAAACCACCCATACTCCTACATTTACCCCTTACCTAACACTATGGACAATTTAGCATGGCCAATTCACCTGACCTGCACATTTTTGGACTGTGGGAGGAAACCGGAGCACCCGGAGAAAACCCACGCAGACATGGGGAGAATGTGCAAACTCCACACAGTCAGTCGCCTGAGGGAGGAATTGAACCTGGGTCTCTGGCGCTGTGAGGCAGCAGTGCTAACCACTGTGCCACCATGCCACCCAATAAAAAGCAATTAACATCAGCAGTAACTATATCATCATCATATTGAATGGCAGGGAATGGCATGGTATTGAATTACATCAGGCTTCTTGACAAAACTGAAACTGGCAGCTATTTCAGTGTGGTAACAATTTTAAAATTATACTACTTTTTTTGCTGAGATGCTGAGCTTTGTTCTTAGCTCACAGCTTCCCCTAAGGGCACAAATTTACCATACAACACCTCACCAGGAGCCACCATTGAGTTACATTGGAAGAAAAGTAGGAGTAGGTCACCCTCCTTGTAAGAGCTATTTATAATGGAAATTTGTGAAAATTGAACATTTTAATTATCTATAAATGTGTTTGCATTTGGGAAAAATGTGTTTGCATTTGGGGAAAAATGAAATAGTTAGCCAAAAATCCATGACTCAGAAAATTGACCTGAATTATATTTCTCAGTGTCCCTCCACCCTGACACTGTCAGAGTTTAAGGGATCAATGAAGGGGCTCTCAAATTATGATGGGACCAGCAAATTCCTTCATCGCTTGTAGAGTGATTTCGGCACCCACGAACTAATGTTGCTAGTATTCTGCCACTTGCCCCTCAGAAACCACTGTCTATTCAATGATGGGATGTAGGTGTCCCTGGCAAGGCCAGCATTTAATTCCCATTCCTATTTGCTCTTGTGTTGCATGTTTTCTTGGCCACATTACTCCCATTCCCGTATATAACAGCAGTTCTCTCAATTTTTATTTCTCACATACAGGCAGCTGGCCATACGGCTAGTTGGACTCATCTTCTGGAGAACATCTCATTTGCCAGACCATGCAAGCTTCCATTTTGTGCCATGTTTCTTATAGGCAGAGGAAGTTGGAACTCCCACTATTGGCAAATCCCCAATACCCACCACACTTGATAGGACTGGTTTCCGAAGGGACAGGCAGATACTTTGTCCCTTACCAGGTCAAGTAGGATTTTTCAACTTAACAAAAGATGGTTTTCAGCTAGGTGATGAACCATTCTCTGAGCTGGAAGTGAAACTGATTCAACTGGTCTTTCAAAGAGCCAACACACAATCAAATTGCAAGTTTTTTTGTGCTGTATTGTTCTTAGAAAATATAAAAAGCAGCAGCCAAGATCGAGGTTGTGTCACTGATGACTGTAGGTGCTGTTCGAAGGCTATTGTATTGCAAGTGTTTTTTTCAGTAGTGCAGACCACTTATGGCCCCAGTTGTGCATCACACCGCAGCAAGAAAACCAATAGAAGAGTTATTAAGCATGATGATTCAGGGACGCTAAATGGATAACTGTAATATTTTCACCTTCTATTCTTGATGGAGTTGAACTAATAAAGTTCAGAAAAACCAAGACACCAAGGGAAGTGCCAGCTCATTTTTAAAAATAGTGACACAAATGCAGAAATCTCAGACTCTGTTTCTAATTCTGCACATCTTTTCCCTACAGCTGGTCAGTGGGCTACTGCAGTTCTGTTTCTATACATTTGTGGAATCAAAGGCACTGAAAATTGAGTTCCCGGATATGCTGGTGGAGATCATCAATGACCAGTTGCCAGAGGTTACAGCAGGAATGACCAAATCCCTTCTTTTTCACAAGAAGTGATCCTTTTAAAGTTGAACTTTGCCTTAAATTTTCCTCCTCATGTTTTGCTGGCTTTAAAAATTATTTTAGCAGGCTTGGTGTCCTGTACGTCGCTACACACTAAAGAAATGCTTAATGAAGGTTTGGGACTGATATAACATGGAACTACATTAATGAGATGAAAATGGATATGTTCAAAGGTTAAAAGGAGGCCGAGGAAAAGTATTTTTTGAAAGAAATATATTTTGGCAGGAAAAATTGTAATACAGTCTCTTTTCTAAAGGTAATTTTTTTGTAAAGTGAAATGTTTCTGCATGCATAAACATCTGACGTTTACAGTGTATTTAAGAAAGGGAAAGCTGTGCCTTTTTAGTATCATATCTAATTTAACCATTTTACAGCATTAGCTGTAAATAAACCACAGATATACTAGCTGACATATTAAATATTTCTTCTATTTTGTAATTAATTTTATGTTAATTAATTTTTCCCCTTTGCCCGTCACTAGTGTCTTTTGCTTTGTAACAATATCGCTCTTGCTGCGCTGTTAGGAGGCTTTTCAAGTTCCATCCTGTTGTTTTGTGCCGTAGCAATAGGGAAGTACTGGATAAAATGGCAAAAAGGTGCATATAGCTGACTTTTCTTACAACTTTCCAATAAATAAATCAAGTAGTAGGGTGGAACCATACCCTGATAATCCTAGGTTCTTTCCAACCTTTTTAGAATTGTCTAATAATTTTCTGTGCTTTGCTATAAAGTTTCTGTATATTATGCTGTTGGAGTCCTGATGTAGCACTTTTGGTAATCCATACACTGTACTTAGCCAAATGATATGCAGAATTATAAAATAGTTCTAAATAAGTTGATTTATATTTCCATGGAAGCACTTAAGCATCTACATTTGTGTCAGCAAAGAATATTAAATATATGATGATTAAATTACTAGTTCCACTTTTTAATGTCTTTTTCATTGTTATTGAGTCAATTGCTGGATGGGAGAATTATAATCAGTACACATTAACACAACAAAAAGCCTTTGTTCTCATAAGTGGCTATTTCCAGCCTGTCAGCTGGATACAAGGGACACATTATGGTTTCTAAAGCCTTCCTAAACTGTTCTTAGCCCTGACCAATTAGACAATCTGTTTCAGAGCAGCATGAGCCAGAATAGTTGAGACTTCCAGTCAGTTGGGGTACCTGCAGTAACCTGGAAGTTTAGATCAGGGTCCAGATAATTATGTAACTTAACCTTTCTCTGAGAGGGTAAATACCAGCACAGTAAATCAGACAAAGAAATTGACTGCACCCAGCTCCAGCACTTCTTTTAATTCCTCTCCTGCCTCATCCCAAATTTTCATTGCTCCAACATTCGTGATCTTAGCCTCATCCACTTAGACCCCGAATTCTAAAATCCCTTTCCTAAAACCCTTTGCTCCTTCAAGATGATCCTGTTCAAAATTTTCTTCATTACCTGTCTTTTATCTTTCTTTATTCTGTTGTGGGACATGGGTGTTGCTGGCTAGACCAGCATTCATCACCCATCCTCCATTGCCCAGAGAACAGCTAAGAGTTAATCACATTGTGGGACTGGGGTCACATGTAGGCCAGACCAGGTAAGGGTGGTAGATTTCCTTCCCTGTAGGATATTAATGAACTAACTGCTCTTTGTTGCTAGGTATCAAATTTTGTTTGACAATGCTCCTTAGAAGCACATTGTGTCATTTTGCAATATTAAAGACATTATATAAATACCAGTTGTCTGTTTCTTTGCTGTTGATTATCACCAACAACATGAGAGAAGATTCACATAATTTTTTTTATTCAAAATGATAAATGTCCAACTTGCTGTTGAAAAAAGAATTATTATTCCTTTTTATGGAAAATAGTAAAGAGGTGGAAAATTAAACTTCTCTGAAAGGGAAGCTGGCACAGACATGTCAAAAACTTCTCTCTTTTTGTACTGAAATTCTGATTGCTTAAGGAGTGAAAATATCATCTTGTTTGACATTTTCCCATTTCTGCAACTTGATCAGCATCAACATCCTAGTGTGATGATTGATGACAGAGTTCAAAGTTCACACTGCTGGAAAATACAGCACAAATACAAGGTAGAGGCTTGTGTCCTGAAATACAGTTGTGTTAATGGACTTGGAATTCTGACTAAATATTCCACACACCACACAGCAGTTGCTTTGTGCTTGATCACTTACTTCCTGATTCAGTTTGATCGTCAAAGAAAGCAGAAGACTGTACAGAGAACGAGAAGCAAATGACAAATTTTCTTGTGCAATTCTCATGCTTTATCATTTAAAAGCAACATAGACCTGTTAGCTAGCATTTTCATTACTTCTTAATCATTTAAAATTAAATTATACCATTGATAAAAACTGACCTCTTTAAAGTATTGATATCAGATTTTTGTATTAATTGATTGATACTATTTCAGGCAAGGGCAAAAATGTGGCATCCCGGAAGATGGGGCAGCCTTTTCAAACAGGTAAGCAGAAAGTGAGAAAGCATGAAGAATTCAAGGTGGTGGTGAGCTGACTCTTGAACCTGCTAATCATGTAGGTAGGCCTACATAGCTGTTAGGAAAAGAGTTGTAGCACTTTGACACAGCAACACTGAAGGAATGATGATATCTTTCAAAATCTGGATGGTGGGTGGGTTGGAGGGGAACTTGCATGTAATGGTCATGGATTTGGCAGATGTTGTCTAAGAAGCCTTGGTAAATTTACATCAGGCATCTTGTCCATGGTACACACTGCTAGAACTGAGTGTTGCTTGTGGAGGGACTGAATATTTGTGGCTGAGGTGCCAATCAAGCAGGCTTCTTTGTATGGATGTTATCAAGCCTCTTAAGTATTGTTTAAACTGCATACATTCAGGAAAATAGAGAGTATTCCATCATACCCCTGACTCGTGCCTCATAGATGATGGACAGGTTTTGGGAAGTCAGGAGGTGAATTTATCGCCACAAGATTCATAGCGTGTCTTGTAGCACTGTATTCGTATGGCTAATCCAGTTCAGTTTCTAGTCAGTGATAACCCCAAGGATGTGGACAGTGGTAGATTTGGTGATGGTAATGGAATGTCAAGGTACAATGATTAGATACTCTCTTCCCAGAGTCCAACAAAGTGTGAAGCATTACAAATGAGAGAGAAGCCATGAGATATTTGTGGATATATAAACTAAAATACCTTAATGATATTCTTCACCTGTCTTTTTTGTGATATTTTCAATGAGTGAAAACTTATACACTTTATTAAATTGTAACTGCCAACTATACTATTTTCATTTCATGAGTGTTTTTAATATTTATCAATGAGGAATTTAGTGTCATGATAGTGCTACTTTAATATAGTTATTTTACAGGCTTAACTGATTAGCATAGAATGGGTCACCGCCCTTAGACCCCACCCCTCCAACCGTAACAAGGACAGAACGCCCCTGGTGCTCACCTTCCACCCTACCAACCTTTGCATAAACCAAATCATCCGCCGACATTTCTGCCACCTCCAAAAAGACCCCACCACCAGGGATATATTTCCCTCCCCACCCCTTTCTGCTTTCCGCAAAGACCGTTCCCTCCGTGACTACCTGGTCAGGTCCACGTCTCCTTCCAACCCACCCTCCCATCCTGGCATCTTCCCCTGCTACCGCAGGAATTGCAAAACCTGCGCCCACACCTCCTCCCTCACCTCCATCCAAGGCCCTAAAGGAGCCTTCCACATCATCAAAGTTTTACCTGCATATCCACCAATATCATTTATTGTATACGTTGCTCCCGATGCGGTCTCCTCTACACATTGGGCAGACTGGACGCCTCCTAGCAGAGCTCTTTAGGGAACATCTCTGGGACACCTGCACCAATCAACCACACTGCTCTGTGGCCCAACATTTCAACTTCCCTTTATCTCTCCACCCTTCAGGCTCTCTGCCTTTATTCCTGATGAAGGGCTTTTGCCCGTAACGTCAATTTTACTGCTCCTCGGATGCTGCCTGAACTGCTGTGCTCTTCCAGCACCACTAATCCAGGAACAATATCTGAAAATTCATGGTTAATCTCATTTCACTGGTACATTTGACTCTGTAATTACTTGTCTGTTAAGTACCTTCTTCCATAATGAATCAATGTGCCATTGAAGAACAGAAACCTATCTAAGGAATTTTCTCAGTCAATAAACACAATTTACAAAATAAACTATTCTTACACATTCTTACGCTTGCTTCCCATTAATAAGAAAATATTCTGGACAGCAAGTCAGATGATGGACAGACTAATGCTGATGTCTTAACAGACTATTATTTTAACTACATAAATTCATGTCATCTCTCCATCCTGAAAATCCTTCCCCTATACTATCCTTGCAATTTACCTCCTGATCTCTGTCTCACCTTTCCACACCAAAGTCCTTGAACATGTTGTCTCCTCCTCAATTCTCTGATTGATCCCCACCACTCCAATTGAATCAATTTGATTAGGTGCTGACTTCTGTTACAGCATTGATAATGGCCATTATCAAAATCACACATTATGTCCTTTGTGACTAATTATTACAAACCTTGTTCTTCTCAAATTCTTCACAGCCTTCGATAGAATTAATCACATCATGTGTCTTAATTGTCCTGCTCAGTGGAATAGTCCTACATTGTTTCCAGCCTTTCTGATCAAATCATTGTCAGACCATTTACATCAACAGTTTTGTTTTATGCCCCACACACTAGGACCTTAATAGTTTCCCAAAAAAGTTCTCTTTCATCTCCTCTGCTTCACCTACAGCTTCTTCTCTCACAACATCATTTAAAGGTCTGAAGGCAGCTTTCACAGGAATGTTGACAACACCTAACCCAGTCTAAGGTCCTATCTGTAACTGAAACCCAAAGCCACAGGCCACCTTCCATAAACATCAGCTTGTTTTGAACTCCATTGCCAGTGTTCAGTTGCACAGGAAATCCTGCACACTGTCTTTCCTGATCTCCATTAGTGGGTCAAAAACCAATGCCTCATATTTAAAATCCTGCTCGTTTCATGAATATCTCCATTGCATTGCCTCCATTTTTGTAGCCCTTCCTTTTACAGTCATAGAGTCATAGAGATGTACAGCATGGAAACGGACCCTTCGGTCCAACCCATCCATGCTGACCAGATATCCCAACCTGATCTAGTCCCACCTGCCAGCACCCAGCCCATATCCCTCCAAACCCTTCCTTTTCATATACCCATCCAAATGCCTCTTAAATGTTGCAATTGTACCAGCCTCCACCACATCCTCTGGCAGCTCATTCCATACACATACCACCCTCTGCGTGAAAAAGTTGCCCCTTAGGACTCTTTTATAATTTACCCCTCACACCCTAAACTTATGCCCTCTAGTTCTGGATTCTCCCACCCTAGTGAAAAGACTTTATCTCTTTGTCCTATCCGAGCCCCTCATAATTTTGTAAACCTCTATAAGGTCACCCCTCAGCCTCCGATGCTCCAGGGAAAACAGCCCCAGCCTGTTCAGCCTCTCCCTGTAGCTCAAATTCTCCAACCCTGGCAACATCCTTGTAAATCTTTTCTGAACCCTTTCAAGTTTCTTTTCTCAACCATTCCATTTACTTGCCTCATTCCCTTCACACTAGCATATGTGGCCATGCCATTAGTCACCCAGACCATGCAGGAACATATTCCCAACCCCCTCAGTCTTAAAAGTCACCTTTTTCACTCAGCATTTGATCACCCCATTTTGGGTTGGCATAGATATTTTTTATTCAGAGGCTGCAAAGTACCTAGTCCTGACTTTCTGCCATCAAGGCAGGATATCAAAAAATGTTGTTCCTGACTGTTGAGGTGGAATGTTTGCCGCTACCTTTCTTTCGCCTATCGGCTGTCTGTTGTGCCTCGAAGTGATGAACTTCCTGCCTGGTAGCAGCAACTCTCAATTCCATAGGAGCAAGGTAGACTATGGAGTGACTTCAAACCAGAATTCAGAGTGGAGATATAATTGTCAGTTGTCACACTAGTAAAACCACATAGCTCTGGGGAACATTGTTCTGAACAAACAAGTCATCACTATCTTCAGCATCAATTATTCATTGATCAGTTGGAATGCTGCATTCAGTTCTGTATCTGAATGGCTAGTTCTCCCTGTATTCCATGAGATCTAACCTTGCTAACCAGTTCCCCATGGGAGACTGGTTAGCAAGGTTAGATCTCATGGAATACAGGGAGAACTAGCCATTTGGAAACAGAACTGGCTCAAAGGTAGAAGACAGAGGGTGGTGGTGGAGGGCTGTGACCAGTGCAGTGCCATTTTTGGATCAATTTTTTGTCATTTACATAAATTATTTGGATGTGAACATAGGAGGTATAGTTATTAAATTTGACACAATTGGAGGTGTAGTGGACAGCGAAGAAGGTTACCTCAGAGTACAACAGGAGCTTGATCAGATGGGCTGAGAAGTGGCAGATGGAGTTTAATTTAGATAAATGTGAGGTGCTGCATTTTGGAAAAGCAAATCAGTGCAGGACTTAAACTCTTAATGTAAGGTCTGAGGGAGTGTTGCTGAACAAAGAGACCTTGGAGTGCAGGTTCATAGTTCCTTGAAAGTAAAGTCGCAGGTCGATAAGATAGTGAAGAAGGTGTTTGGTATGCTTTCCTTTATTGGTCAGAGTACTGAGTACAGGAGTTGGGAGGTCATGTTGTGGCTGTACAGAGCATTAATTAGGCCACTGTTGGAATATTGTGTGGTGTTCTGGTTTCTGATGTTGTGAAACTTGAAAGGGTTCAGAAAAGATTTACAAGGATGTTGCCAGGGTTGGAGGATTTGAGCTGCAGGGAGAGACTGAACAGGCTGGGGCTGTTTTCCCTGGAGCATCGGAGGCTGAGGGGTGACCTTATAGAGGTTTATAAAATCATGGATAGGGTAAATAGACAAAGTCTTTTCCCTGGGATGGGGGAGTCCAGAACTAGAGGACATAGGTTTAGGGTGAGAGGAGCAAGATATAAAAGAGACCTCTCGGGTAATATCTTCACGCAGAGGGTGGTACGTGTATGGAATGAGCTGCCAGAGGAAGTGGTGGAGGCTGGTACAATTGCAACATTTAAGAGGCATTTGGATGGATATATGAACAGGAAGGATTTGGAGGGATATGGGCCGGGTCCTGGCAGGTGGGACTAGATTGGGTTGGGATATCTGGCCAGCATGGACGGGTTGGACCAAAGGGTTTGTTTCCGTGCTGTACATCTCTACAACTCTAGTTGATCGATTATCCTTTATGATATTTTCAGATAAATGAAGATCGTCCTTTTAAATAATAGTTATTTGAAACCTGAGATTAGAGGACAACCCAATTCTGTCATTACCCAGTTGAATTTGGATGGTTATTTTGGCTATGGTTCGTTTTATATTTAAATTGCTTCCATGTTTCTGTTAGCAGAAGCTAGCAATGCTGACACTAACGCAGAGTACACTTCAAACAAGTAAAAAAAAACTTCCACGTACTAGTTGTTAATTTAACAGCGGCTTTTTCTTACATGAGCAAAATTCTTTAATTTGCTTCACTGTCATCAACCTATCACGATCTTGATGATCTAGAGTAGAACAATAAGAAGTATTTAGTTTGAAAATGTGTTCACACATATTGATTATTATCATTATTTGTCCTAGCTGAGTCAGGCAGCAATATTAAATGTCAGAGTTTCCCCTCATACAGTCTTGTGCAATCTATGTACCAAATAGTGTGCTCCTGTATTGTAGATTACTAATCCTTGCTTAAAAAAGCATTTTTACTTTTATTTTATTTTATTTTAAGATGAAATTTTAAAAAAAATATATAAAAACAAGAAAACACAACTGTCTTTTACTTAAAACAAAGAACTGCTGATGCCCTAAGTCTGAAACAATAAAAGAGCTGCAGGTCTGGCAGCGTCTGTAGGGAGATTGCAGAGTCAATGTTTCAAATCCAGTAACCTTTCTGAAGAAACAGACTCAAAATGTTAACATTGTTTTCTCTCCACAGATGCTGTCAGACCTGCTGAATATCTCCAGCAGTTTTGTTTTGCCTATTTTACCTCACTGGGCTTCATAGTCCTATCTGTCAACTTCTCGCTGCCTGTGAAATTCTCGATGAACCAGTCCTCAGTTTCTGCAGTTATTCCTCACTGGAGTAGCATGCTAGAAATGAGGCCCTATTATCCAGCATTTGTTATTTAAAAATAAAGATTTTAGAATTCTCCAATTTATCCACAAGGCAACAATAAATAATGTCAATAAAGCAAGACAGTAAAATTTAAAAATATTTTCCTTTGTACAACTCCAAATCATCAGAATTAAAGTGATGCTTAAACAAACAGAACTTTGCTCATACAATTTATTAATGACTGAAATTGATATTGTGAAACTAATAGTTCAACTAAAAACTCATTAATGCTTAAAATTGAGCAGTTTGCTGCTCTTCTATGTACCTTAGTGATTTGAAGAACAGTTTAAAATTGTTCAATTAATTAGCTTCTGTTTATATCACAGCTGTGTTAAGTGAGGAGGAAATTTGTTTAGGAAATTCTGATTTTGCTGTGTGCATGGAACTTTGTCCCCTGACCCCATGTCACAGATTCCTCAGTTCAAACCAATTCATGTTCCTGTTCTCACAATGTGACTGAGATAGCATCCTTTGTTATTCTAGTCGCTCTCAACACCTACCACAGAGCACAAAGGGCGCATAATCAAACAGATTTAGAAGCAATGTCACAGAAATATACCGGTTTTAATTTGGAAAGTAAATTACTTAATTAATCCTGACCTGCAGATCACAATCAGTAAGGATAGGTGACAATGCCTCCTCCATAATAATCCTCAACACCAGTGCCCCACAAGCCTGTGTACTCAACCCTTTACTATACTACTTATACACTCACCCCTGTGTGGCCAAATTCTGCTCTAACTCTCTTCACAAGTTTGCTGATGATATCAGCGTAGTGGGTTAGATCTCAAACATTGTCAGAATACAGGAAAGAGATAGAGAGCTTAGGTGGCATGGTGTAAAGACATCAACCTCTCCCTCAATGTCAGCAAACTGGAAGAGAGCTGGTCATTGATTACAGGAAGTAGATTGGAGGGCACTCCCCTGTCTGGATCAATGGTGCTGAGGTGCAGATGATCAAGAGCTTCAAGTTCCTTGGAGTAAATATTACCAAGAATCTCTCCTGGACCATCCACATTGATGCTACGGTCGAGAAAGCACACCAATGCTGCTGCTTCCTCAGAGACTAAGGAAATTTGGCATGTCCATAAAGACACTTACCAATTTTTATAAATGCACCATAGAAAGCATCCTGTCCAGATGCTTCACAGCTAAGTGTGGTAACTGCTATGCCCAAGACCACAGCAAATGAGAGAGCTGTGAACATAGCCCCATGCAGCTTGTAAACTAGCCTTCCATCCATTGACTCCCACCACCACAAGAGAGCAGTCAGCATAATCAGCCCCCCCCCCCCCCCCCACCCCCCCCACTCCAGTTGTACTTTCTACCAATCTCTTTCGTACGGCTGAAGATACAAAAGTATATATGAACACATTCAAGTACAGCTTCTTCCCCATTGTTGTCAGACTTTTGAACGGACCTCTCATATATTAAAGTTGATCTTTCTCTGCACTTTCACTGCAGCTGTAACACTATTCCCGACAGAAAGGATACTCATAGAGTCATAGAGATGTTCAGCATGGAAATGGACCCTTCGGTCCAACCCGTCCATGCCGACCAGATATCCCAATCCAATCTAGTCCCACCTGCCAGCACCCAGCCCATTTCCCTTCAAACCCTTCCTATTCATATACCCATCCAAATGCCTCTTAAATGTTGCAATTGTACCAGCCTCCACCACTTCCTCTGGCAGCTCATTCCATACCCTTACCGCTCTCTGTGTGCAAAAGTTGCCCCTTAGGTCTCTTTTATATCTTTCCCCTTTCACCCTAAGCCTATGCCCTCTAGTTCTGGACTCCCCCACTTTGTCTATTTACCCTATCCATGTCCTCATGATTTTATAAACCTCTATAAGGTCACCACACAGCCTCCGATGCTCCAGGGGAAATAGCCCTAGCCTATTCAACCTCTCCCTATAGCTTGTAAATCTTTTCTGAACTTTTTCAAGACTTACAACATCTTTCTGATAGGAAGGAGACCAGAATTGCATGCAATATTCCAACAGTGTATCAGAGGGAGAGGCCCATTATTGTAAAATACAAGTTAGAGATGAGGAAAGTAGTGGAGTTAAGGACATCCCCTTCAGAGTAAGTTGAGGAATTGTTTGTAGTCAGGGATTGTAAGCTAGATAGATGGAAAGCCCAAGATTCTATGGGCCAGAATATAACGGAAAGGGTTAATGGTGAAACAAGGAACTCTGGAAGGGGTTTCTCTGCTTACATAGATAAGCTAGTAGCATTCCTAGAGAAATGGTGTGACAGTGAACACATAAACATTTACTAGCATTGTCAATGTGCCTTCGAGATTGCAGAAGGTCTCATCAGACACAAAGAAATTCTTCAACCACCAGTGGAGGCAGCAAGCCGTCAGTTAAGGGGGCTTTCAGAAAAGTCAAGGTCCAGCTAAGAATAGATGGTTACATCCAGAAAGCAAAAGGAGGCAAAAGACATTGCAAAAACTCTGACTTTGGCAACAAGTACCTTTGACCCAGAGGAGGTCAATGTTAAAACTTTTATGAGGAAAAAGCCCAGGAACAGTGGGAAAGAACAGGGGCCTGAAAAGGAGAGGATGACATTTGGTAAAAGGAAGGTTGATTAGCAGTTCCATGGTGTGTGTCTACTTGTTGGAAATATACCACGGAATGGTGCAGAAGGAGAGAGTGCCACTGGTAGTGGTCTGGGCTTGGGCCAGGAAATGGCCAAGAAGGTTTTGATCTGTTTAAGGCATAATACAGGAAAGGTTATAAACCCTGTCAACCAACCAAGCTAGAGTAAAAACCCTTGGGAGGACCTACAAATTGACTTCATCGATCTCCTAACTGATAGCAAAAAGGGAAACATATTGTCTAGTGACCACGGGTGGACAGTTCCCAGTTCGGTATGACTTAAAAACAGAAACTGCTGGAAAAGCTCAGCAAATCTGATACCATCCGTGGAGAGAAATCAGAGTGAACATTTCCGGGTCAAGTGACCCTTCCACAGACCCAACTCAAAATATTAATTTTGTTTTTTTGTTTATGACTTCCAGCATCTGCAATTCTTTCGGCTTTTATTTAGCACTATGACTCAGCCCTGACCTGTTTCAACATTTCTCACAAAGAAACCCCATAGTGGGGAATGCCCCTCCAAATAAATTTGGATTGAAAAACCCATTTCATGGGCTAAATAGTGAAGAAAGAATGCCAATTACTAGGAAAAAGGCAAATGTTCCATATTCCACACCACACCTGGAGTTCAGACAAGGTAGAACAAATGAACCAAACATTAAACACTGCCAAGTTGAGTAGAGAGATCGCAGTATCCATGTACATAGATCCCTGAAAGTTGCCACCCAGGTTGTTAAGAAGGCATACAGTGTGTTAGCTTTTATTGGTAGAGGGATTGAGTTTCGGAGCTGTGAGGTCATGCTGCAGCTGTACAAAACTCTGGTGTGGCCGCGCTTGGAATATTGCATACAGTTCTGGTCACTGCATTATAGGAAGGATGTGGAAGCTTTAGAAAGGGTTCAGAGATTTATTAGGATGTTGCCTGGTTTGGAGGGAGGTCTTATGAGGAAAGGCTGAGGGACTTGAAGCTGTTTTTGTTACAGATCGCCTGAGTCGGGAATTGAACCCGGGTCTCTGGCGCTGTGAGGCAACAGTGCTAACCACTATGCCACCGTGCCGCCCACATTTATTAGGATGTTGCCTAGTTTGGAGGGAGGTCTTATGAGGAAAGGCTGAGGGACTTGAAGCTGTTTTTGTTACAGAGTAGGATGTTGAGAGGTGACTTAATTGAGACATATAAGATAATCAGTGGGATAGATAGGGTGGTCAGTGAGAGTCTTTTTCCTCATGGTGATGGCTGACAAGAGGGGACATAGCTTTAAATTGAGGGGTGATAGGACAGATGTCAGAGGTAGTTTCTTTACTCAGAGAGTAGTAAGGGGTGTGGAACGCCGTTCCTGCAACAGTAGTAGACTCACCAACTTTAAGGGCATTTAAATGGTCATTGGATAGGCATATGGACGAGAATGGAATAGTGTAGGTTAGATGGACTTCAGACTGGTTCCACAGGTCGGTGCAACATCAAGGGTCGAAGGGCCTGTACTATTCTACGTTAATGATGTGTAAATGTTGTCAAATAGCTTGGTTTGTGTGATATGCAATGCTTTAATTGGAAATTATGTAGGCATCAATCATGGGCTGTAGGAGTCATCGGCTAGGCCAGCATTTATTACCCATCCCTAACTGCGCTAAGTGTCAACCACATTGCTGTGAATCTGCAGTCACATGTAGGCCAGACCAGGTAAGATGGCAGATTTCCTGCCCTCAAGGGGCATTGGTGAACCAGATGGACTTTTCCTGATAATCGGCAGTGGTTTCACGGCCATCATTAGACTCCTAATTCCAGACAATTATTGAATTCACACTCGATGATTTGTCATAGCAAGATTCAAACCCAGGTGCTCAGAATATTACCAGGGTCGAGTGATCATACCACTAGGCCATCTCTTGCCCAATCATTGGGCCTTAATGCCAATTGATGGTTAAGGTTTTATAGATATAACTTTGTATTTGTATTTTAATTGGATTCAAATTTCACCATCTGTCAGGGTGAGAAGTATGGATTACTCATCTAGTGACAGCACCACTACGTCACACCACTTCCCCTTCTATATTCAGCCCATGATGGAATGATTTGTTAAATATCAATGAGACACTGAGAGGAATGGCCTGGGTAGAGATTGAAAGGGCCCTAGATACCATCAAAAGGTTTTTTAATTAAAGCTGTCAAGCAATCACAAAGGGAAGTCAAAAAATGTCCGTAAACAAGGATGTGGCTAGAGAACTGAAAGGTAGAGTTACTAATCAAGGTAAAAATCACACAACACCAGGTTATAGTCCAACAGGTTTATTTGGAAGCGTTGGCTTTCAGAGCGCTGCTCCTTCATCAGGTGGTTGTCCAAATCATAATCAAAGTAAGCAAGCAAGATTGCAGTCTAACTGGCACGGTGCACTGATGGGACTGTACTACCCGATGATCACCCCATTCCCTCTCACCCCATATACAGTCCAGCTATCGAGTGACTGAAGAAGGGCTTATGCCCGAAACATCGATTCTCCTGCTCCTTGGATGCTGCCTGACCTGCTGCGCTTTTCCAGCAACACATTTTTCAGCTCTAATCGCCAGCATCTGCAGTCCTCACTTTCTCCTAGTGACCACACCTATAAACATGCTTGCGCAGTAGCTCTCATGAAATAGACACAGTGCAGTGATGACGACAGCTGTTCAAATTATGAACATTGAAGCTCAAGTTGCTATTATGGATTCACTTCCCGCATCAATGTTTATCCGGGACACAGGAAACGTCTCCAGAATTCCCATGTACTGCAGGATGGGCATTCTCAAAGCTGAAAAAGCCAAGCCAATCCTTTATTTATTTTTTTAACAAGGTAATCCTGTTAATGCTAATAAAAAGCTTACCAATACTAATAAACATTACACTATTAATAAAACCTTGTACTAATAAATTGAACTAAAACATCACAAGTTGAAATAAACCTTCCTTAAATCACCTCTTTCTCCTGCACACCAATCCCAGGGAATCAAATTCTCTCCTACAGTCTGTCTATATCTCACTCAGACATGGTCTCTGGGCCTTACTGTGGTAGCTCTAAGTGACTGTGTGACCTTGTCCTGCCTTGACTTCCACAGGACAGTTATCAGAACTATGGGTCCTGGTTAATACTTATTTTCCTAACCCTGATTTGGAGATGCCGGTGTTGGACTGGGGTGTACAAAGTTAAAAATCACACCACACCAGGTTATAGTCCAACAGGTTCAATTGGAAACACTAGCTTTTGGTGCGCTGCTCTTTTGTCAGGTGATTGTGGAGTACACAGTTGTAAGGCTATAAATTCTGTGTCTTACAATTATGTACTCCACAATTACCTGATGAAGGAGCAGCGCTCCGAAAGCTAGTGCTTCCAATTAAATGTGTTGGACTATAACCTGGTGTTGTGAGATTTTTAACTTTCTTGACCCTAGTGCACTGGAGAAAATGGCACTTCCTTTAATGCCTCCATGGCTGACATCAGCAATTATATTACCCAAATTTTTATAACAAGTGGAATGACTCAGCAATGATAGATAACACCAGCAAAGTATTACTGCACACCCAAATGCGATTGATTTGCAATCTCTCAACAGAACACACATTAAAAAAAGCAGTTGAAAATGTGAAACTTAAAATTCAGACTAATTTATAAATTGCGCCACAATGGAAGTGACCCAATTTAGTTACTTTAAAACTAAGATTGAATTGAAATAATTTAAGGAAATTTCAGTAAATATTAAAATTAAATTAAATATTGAGAATCACATGCTTCAATCAAATTAATAATAAAATTGTGAAACTATCACTGATAGTGATCTTTATTTTCTCATACAGTTACAGAATAAAGATTTCTGAAGGCTTTAGGTTTGTGACTTTGTTGACCATGTTCAGGCGCATGTGATTATTTAAGGATAGTTTTCAGAAGTACAATAAATCATTAAATCAGAAATAATACATTTCACATAGTTAAAATAAATACAAATACACAGTGAGGAATCTGTAAATACCTCTTCTTGTTAAAAACTGAATGGAATTTCCCAATTTTCAAATATCGATGAAAACCCTATCCAACATTCACTAACATTATGTTAAAATGAAAGTCCATTGCCATCATTAGGTCTGTTATTTGATATTGAAAGATAAAATGCAGCAAATTACTTCACATGTTGTAGAAATGCACAAGATGTTTTGTAAAAAAAAGCTCTCCCAATGTTTCTTAAAACTGAAACATCTAACCATTTGACATAATCAACAATGAAAAAGTAAAACTTCACAGGAACAACTCTCCCCCACCCCCAAACAACCTTTTATTGCGAGTCCTTCTTCATTTGCTGAGAAAGCAACATGAAAATAAGAGAATTCATAGAAAGTAGACTGAAGTCAAAACAGATAGAACGAGTTTTGTTTCAGGTTATTACAACATCAAACATATTGTTAAAACTGTACCAATTCATCCTATAATAAAAGCTTGTAATAATTAAAATGACATGAAGTAGTTACAGTAACACTTTGGGCAATATTGAAGTTTTAAAAGCACACAGGTTTACAGAGGTTTGAGATTGGTTGTATGTTAGTTATAGAAATTGATATTCCTCTTGATTCCAATTGAGAAATCTCAGTCATGGAGTTAGGTTCAAACAAACAGGAATTCTGTTCCATCAAGGACATGGCCATGGATACCATGAATAGCATTTTCTATAAATTTAAACGGGGTTCGGTGCTACAGGAATTCAACATAATTTTGTGGAATGAGCCCTGTTTTGCCATCGAGAGTTCCTTCCAACCAGCCAGGTTCCTGTGAGAAGTGAACTGGGGAATGAAAAAGCAAAGAACAAGTTTTAATTTCAGTGCAAACCATCACTTATTTTATTGGAAATTTTATTTTATTAGAATAAGCAAACATACCAACATACTACATGCACAGAATTTCTTTTTTTACACTGACCATTTCATCGCACCGAACTTGAGAATTGCTGAAAAAGATCGTCAGGATTGTCCTGAAAATAATAAATGCTAGAGATCGCAGCAGGTCAGCCAGCAACCATGGAGAGCAAGCTCACGTTCCGAGTCGAGATGACTCTGTTAAAGGTTGTTCATTGGACTCACAGTATTACACACTGTATTACAGACTCTGTGACTTGTATTATTTATAAGCTACATTTATTAACATACAGGGCCTTGTTCTTGGCAAACAGAAAGCACATGTCCACACACTGCACCTATTTCAACTCAACAAAACACTTTGACCTGAGACAGCCTGTCTTGTTTACAATGTAAACTGTGTTTAGCTGTTAGCTGTCAATCTTTTTTATTATTCATTTGTGGGATGAGAACATCACTAGCTAAGCCTGCATTTATTGCCCATCCCTAATTGCCCAGAGGGCAGTTAAGAGTCAACCACATTGTTTTGGATCTGGAGTCACATGTCGGCCAGACCAGGTAAGGATGGCAGCTTCCTTCCCTCAAGGACATTAGTGAACCAGGTGGGTTGTTCCAATAATCGACAATGGTTTCATCATCATCAGACACTTAGTTCCAGATTTTTATTGAATTCAAATTCCATCAGCCGTGGTTGAATTCGAACCCAGGTTCTCAGAACATTACCAGGGTCTCTGGATTAAACAGTCCTCGTTAGTACCACTCAGCCATGCCTTCCCTGTCATCATTATAAAATCATTAACTGCTGAATCATCATGGTAACCCTTCTGCCAATCAGTACACTCCTCTCACATAGTACTTGTATTGTTTTCCCTTTACTTTGGTACTTCTTGCAAATTGTCCTGGTGGGTGCAAGACAAAAAAAAGCTTCAACAAATTATGTCCTTTATAAATTAGTCCATGAACAGTAAAAATATACAAAATCGTGGAAGAGACAGAATTAACTTTAATGTCTCTTTAGTTTCTTTCCTGCAAATTTGCTAAGATTCATTTGAGACAGTACCTTCCAAATACATGATCTTTACCAGTTAGACAGACAAGGGATGGAAATGCATGGGAACACGATTGCCAGCAAGTTCACTAAGTTACTAATGCTTACTGGGAACTATTTTGCTGTTCCCTTGCTGTAAGTTGGTTAATATTCTGGAGCTCCCTCCATAAGACTGCTTGCCTGTATCACAGGACCACAGTGGTTCAAAAGATTCATCACCACTTCTCAAGAGCTGTTACAGATGGGCAATACATTTTGACTTTACCAGTGTTGTTCACATTCCAAGATCAAACAAAATGAAATATTGGTAACAATTAGAAGGAAAGTTAACATTCATGTAGCAATCACAATTGGTCCTGTTTTGCCCTTTGTACCATAGGAAACAAATAATCATCGAGACACCCCATAGTGCTCCATTCAAGAGATACTGATGCTTTTACGACCATTTAACAGAGAAAACAATGCCTTACTTGAGGTAAAATATCAAAAGTATTGGTTCAAATGAAACTGAGAAGCAATTTTTACTTAGGGGAATGTGTGTGTCCCCCTTAAGCAGTCTTCTGACAGAATTCCAAACTGACTGACTCAACAAACTTTCTAATTTTCCAACTATGCACAATGAATCTAAGAGTCCAGTTTTTCATGTAAAGAAACTGAAGATGACACATTCAGATACATTCAAATGAATGAAAATCTTAACTTTTGAAAGAGTCTGAAGATCCCAATTCAAAACTACAGGAGGTTTTTCACAGCACGGTTCCATAATTAGTTTAAAATTTGACAACAATGAACCACTTCAGGAACTGCACAAAACTTGGCTGAAAGGACACAGAATAGCTGCAATGTGAACCTGAATACAAAAATTATTTCTAGCACTTATTTTGGATTATCAAAAGCTTGAAGGACATTAGACCATGATTAGAGAGAGTATTTTTCACTGGAACAATAGCTTGGTTTGTGGACTATCTTATAAATTGATCAAAGTATTTATTACTTAAGAATGGAGATGATGCTCTAACAGTCATTACTTTTATTAACTGGCAAGTAAAGCAGAATACTTGTTGAACGGGATGCATACCAAACTCTCCACAAACTCAGAGAAGAAATCTTAGCACCAGAGTCTTGATTCCATCTGATGGCATACATCAGAGTCAATGGGACACCTTCAAGATTAAATCTGCACTTTATTTGTGGGACCAAAAAGAGGGGGAAATGCAAACAGTTTTAGTCTCCAAGATGATGTGACCTATACACCCTGTCAGAAATACAGGAGCTGGTAGCTATCCAAAATATTGAAGTGGAGAATTCCGGGTATTCCAAACACCAAATATTTCTGAGATTACCTATAGGTTGACCTTCCACACAAAAGGATAAATTGTTTGTGAACATAACCCATGCTATAGTAAGGACAGTGCCACTGTTTTTAGCAGACAACATTCTAACTTCCCAAGTGAAAATCCTGAAAGAAACAAACATTGCAGGTTGGCTGGAAAAAAAAGTCAAACTGTGAGAACGATAATGACTCTCGACTCTAACCAATGCATTACGGGAGACTGAAAATGTATTCCACTCCAACAGCGAGATTTGAATTTAGACCTAAAACCCAACTACCTGGGTAGGGAACACCAAAGGTCTTTGGGAAGGTGATCTGGTTTTACACAGAAGGAGAATGAGTGATGCCCTGTTTAGCCAAAACACAAGGTGGTTTCGCCAGTACCAATCAAATCTAGATTGAATGGATGATTAACAAATAACTTTGGAGTACAATATTTCTGTTTCGTAACGAGTACAATGCAGTTCATAGCTGGGGAAAATAATTGAAGATCTCTGGTCACACTCACCATTTTCAAATATGGCTCCTACTTTGAAGGATAACTCAGAGTAATGTTCTGCTTCACACGAATACACAGCCTTGGCTTTATCATTTGGAACCCTAAAGAATAAAGGGAGTTGTTACCTCATTCAAGAGAATTCAAGCAACATTATGTTTTACATAGCACCAGCAAATACGGTGGCTGCTTTAATAACCTGAAACAGATTTGAATGTACAACAGATTACTTAAAAAGTATATTTTCCTTGGTATTACGTAAACTTGTCATTAACGTGACCTCCATTAATATCAGTAACAATTATGTAACTGATCTAATTTTACTGGCACTGGTACGTCCAGCAGATACATACTGGGATGGCAGGGTAACATCTTTGCAAAAGCATCTTGTGTATAATCTGGAACTGAACAAACTCCATTCACACAGATATTGTCTCTTGAAATTCTTTTTATCCTCTCTATAAAATAGAAAATCAATGATCAACTGAGCCAAAGTAAATTTTTAAGGAAATTAAAGTGGAAATGTTGAGCAGCTTTGGAGAGAAAAACAGACGCTTTAAGGTCTGTCCTGATATAGAGAGCATGAAAAACTTATAACCTGGGGTCAGCACTCTGGAATTTAAAGAATTATCATAGGAGATGTTTGATAACTCTCAACAGACAGGGAAATAGATGGTGACATCTTGCAAAATGTCCAGATTACAGTGTAAGAAGTGCTGGATGTCTTGAAACGGTTAAAGGTGGATAAATCCCCAGGACCTGATCAGGTGTACCTGAGACCTCTGTGGGAAGCTAGAGAAGTGATTGCTGGGCCTCTTGCTGAGATATTTGTATCATCCATACTCACAGGTGAGGTGCCGGAAGACTGGAGGTTGGTGCC
>NC_057710.1:151198200-151210583 GCF_004010195.1 Chiloscyllium plagiosum | reverse complement strand
AGGGCATAGGTTTAGGGTGAGAGGGGAAAGATATAAAAGAGACATAAGGGGCAACTTTTTCACTCAGAGGGTGGTACATGTCTGGAATGAGCTGCCAGAGGAAGTGGTGGAGGCTGGTACATTTAAGAGGTATTTGGATGGGTATGTGAATAGGAAGGATTTGGAGGGATATGGGCCGGGTGCTGGCAGGTGGGACTAGATTGGGTTGGGATATCTGGTCGGCATGGACGGGTTGGACCGAAGGGTCTGTTTCCATGCTGTACATCTCTATGACTCTATAACAGAATACATTCCATTGAGAAAGAAAGACACTATTGGGAGGAAGAACTGTGTCAAGAAGTGTGGTGCTGGAAAAGCACAGCAGGTCAGGCAGCATCCGAGGAGCAGGGGAATCAACGTTTCGAGCATAAGCTCTTCATTGGGAATGGAGGAAGAACTGTCCGTGCTAATGGAGCTGGTGAAGGACAACACCAAATCGAAAGAAGGGGAGTTCAATAATAAGAAAGATTATTGGCAGTCCATAAAATTGAGAAAATGTTAGTACCCAGTAAAGGACCACCAGAAATAATTGGATTAAGTATGGACTAGGGTGAGTAAAAACATGAACAAGTTAAAATTTAAAAACACTGTTTGGAAAGGCTTGTCCTGCTTTTAGCTATTCTTGCAGGTAAACCTGCTGTCACTGTGCCATCCTCACAATTCCACAATTGTAATGTGCAATCTCTCTGAGCCATCCAATACTGCCCAGGTCAACCCCCTCTTTTCACTCCTTCCACGTTGCCTTTAAAGGAGGTCCCTGTAACTTTTGGAATCCAATCAACTGGCCAAAATTGTTTTTCTGGGTGTCACCTTTAAAGAGTTCCTTTACTTTTGCAACTTGAAGCACCTCTTCATTTTTCTTATAATCCGTATATATGGAATTATTATTGTACATCTGAGCAGACACATTTCCAAGGCCTTGCTTTCCTTCTTTACTTCAGATCTTTACTTACCGCCTCATTTCAGGGGAGTAACAAAAGTGGATAGAATGCAGCATTTATGATTTTTAAAAAAAAAACGCCCAATTAGTTTGTTATTAATGCATCCTTTTTTTAATCACAAAATGACTTCTCGGTCTACCTCTACTCTTCTTCTGACTTCTGCATCACAATCCCCCAGCTTCTGTTATCACTGTCCTAAACAGACAGACTTCTACAAGATTTAAGAAAGAGCATCTAAAATGAGCATTGTCCCATTAGAAGATGAGACTTCGGTATTAACAATGGGAAAGGGAGACAGGAGAGACTTTGAAGAAATAGAGCAAACTTTCCTGTAAATTGCCCCTTATGAACTGGCACTTCTAATAAACCAGCAAAAATTATATCCCTGAAATACCAAAAGTTTAATATATTAACTGTGATCTCCGCAATGCCCATATAGTCGGTTGAGGGTGGAAGTGGGAAGGCTGTGTAAGTTTTATTTCAGGCAAAGTTGCATTATTTTCATGATTTATGCTGTAAGTATAACAGTGGTGAGTATATCCCCTTGTATTATGTTTCTATAACACAGTATGTG
Source organism: Chiloscyllium plagiosum (assembly GCF_004010195.1). Lineage (NCBI taxonomy): Eukaryota > Metazoa > Chordata > Chondrichthyes > Orectolobiformes > Hemiscylliidae > Chiloscyllium > Chiloscyllium plagiosum. Next base: position 151,209,029 of record NC_057710.1, on the reverse strand, counting down.
TTTTTATGTTGATTATTTGGATCTCTTGAAGGGGGAACTTAAAACAATCATTAGAGAAAAAAAAACTTCCAGAAATCTAATTAGAGTAAAGGTTGATAAGTCTCCAGGATCTGATGAAGATCATCCAAAACAGATTGTAAGGAGCAGCTGTAGGGCCAGCTGTAATCTTGGAGAATTGCATAGATTCTGGGAAGGTCCAATGGATTGGAAAACCAAAGGAAACTTAATCAAGAAACATGGGAGATAGTAACAAGGAAGTATAGGTCAGTTAGCTTAACATCTCCCACTAGGAAAACACTGGAGGTAATTACTAAGGAGCTAGTCATTTTGGTCATTTTGAAAACAATCATACAATTAGGCAGAGTCCCCAAGGTTTTGTCAAAAGGGAACTTACGTTGACACATTTACTGGAGTTCTTTGAGGAAGTAGCAAGTTTAGTGGGTAAAGGAGAACCAGTGGTTGTACTATAATTGGACTTTCAGAAAGCTTTTGTAAAGAGACACATAAAAAGTTATTGTACAAAATAAGGATTATGGTGCTGGGGTGACCTAATAGCATGAATAAAGAATTGGTTCATTACTACAACTCAAAGTGTCACAATAAATGTATCATTTACTTTTTGACAAACAGTAACTAATGGGGTGCCACAGGGATCAGTGCGGGGGTTTTAACTATTTACAATTTATCTTAATGACTTGGCTGAACTGACCAATTGTACTATCGCCAAATTAGCTGATGATACCAAGACTGATTTTTTAAAAAAGCAAGTTGTGAGGAGGATGCAAAGAGCCTGAAAAGGATATAGGTAAATAAATAATCAGCAGATTGAATAAGCGAGTGGAGAAAATAATCAACACATTGAATACAATGTAGAAAAATATGAGCAGAGAGAATAGAAAAGCAGAATATTATTGAAGTGGAGCGAGATGCTGGAATGTTGGGGTACAGAGATATCTGGATGTCCTTGTACATGAATCATAAAGGTTTGGCACTCAGATATAGCAAGTGTAGAGTCATAGAGATGCACAGCATAGAAACAGACCCTTTGGTCCAACCAGCACCCAGCCCATATCCTTCCAAACCCTTCCTGCCTTTTAAATGTTGCAATTGTACCAGCCTCCACCACATCCTCTGGCAGCTCTTTTCATACACGTACCACCCTCTGCGTGAAAAAGGTGCCCCTTAGGTCTCTTTTATATCTTTTCCCTCTCACCCTAAACCTATGCCCTCTCTTTCTGGACTCCCCGACCCCAGGGGAAAAGACTTTGCCTATTTATCCTATCCATGCCCCTCATAATTTTATAAACCTCTATAAGGTCACCCCTCAGCCTGCGACGCTCCAGGGTAAACAGCCCCAGCCTGTTCAGCCTCTCCCCCACAGCTCAAATCCTCCAACCCTGGCAACTTCCTTGTAAATCTCAGAACCAAATGACCGCACAAGCAACAGATTACAGTGGAGCTTGATAATTCTAAATCACCATGTCCATGGGTACACTATTAAAATCTAAGTCAGATTTCAAATATCTGCTGCACACTGATGAGTCCGTTATAAATACTGAGAGCGAAAAGATATTGAGGGGAAAGTTTCACAGCCATGTTTGCACTGCGACACGATGATCTAGATTACATATCTCCTCAAAGAACAGTTCTAACATGCCGAACGTAACACACAATGCAATTACAGAGCTTTAATACATTCACTCGATTGCTTCCTCAATGCGACTATACACCACGCCACAGTACATCATCATCTCCACTTGTGATCACAATGTCAAGTAATTTCATTCTTTTGACTCTGATCCATTACTCTAGTGGCAACAACATGTAAGCAAGTTGAAAAATGTGGTGCTGGAAAAACACAGCAGGTCAGGCAGCATCCGAGGAGCAGGAGAATCGACGTTTCGGGCATAAGCCCTTCTTCAGGCTTATGCCCGAAACGTCGATTCTCCTGCTCCTCGGATGCTGCCTGGCCTGCTGTGTTTTTCCAGCACCACATTTTTCAACTCTGGTCTCCAGCATCTGCAGTCCTCACTTTCAACATGTGAGGAAACACCAATTACCCGGTATTAATGTTGTGAAAAAAAAGGCAAGTTTTCATACCCATTAGGTGGTTTATCACTGACAGTGGTCACAGGTGGGAACTGGAAGGATGGTAAAGATGATGCTGGTGAAGCTGGTGAAGAATTGAACCAGGAAGCCATTGACAGAGAAGAACTGCAGATGAGACAAAATAAAATGAGTGAGATTTTGTGGAAGCATGCGGGTAAAGTGTGGCTAAAATTAGATTATCATTTTTCATATCTGGACAGTGTCCATGCTTGGGTTGCCAAGTGCCAAGTAACATTCATGCCACACTAATGCCAGGCTATGATCTACAATGAGACAATCTAATCATCGTTCCTTAATATTCAATGGTGCTACCCATAGATTCCCACCACTGTCAACATCTTGGGGTTCACCATTGACCAGAAACTCAATTACACTCACCATACACATACAGTGGTTACAAGAGCAGGTCAAAGACTAGGAATTCTGTGGTGAGTAACTCATTTCTTGATTCCCATTCCCTGTCTTCCATCCACAAGGCACAAATCAGGAACGAGATGGACAGATGGGATGGATGGGGGCAGCTCCAACAACACTCAAGAAGCTTGACACCATCCAGAACCAAGTGGCCCACATGATTGGTACTCCATTCACAAAAGTCCACTCCCTCCACCATCCACGCTCAATAATAGCAGTGTGTACTATCTACAAAATGTACTGCAGAAATTCTCCAAATATCCTTCGACAGCACCTTCAAACCTGTGACCAGTTCCATCTGGAAGGATAAGGGCAGCAGAAAGATGCCATTTCCCCTCCAAGCCACTCACCACCTTGATTTGGAAAAGTATCACCGTTCCTTTGCTGTCACTGGGTTGAAATCCTGGAATTCCCTCCCCCAAGGCGCAAGGACTGCAGTGGTTCAAGAAGGCAGCACCTTCTTAAGGGCAACTAAGGATTGGCAATAAATGCTGGCCCAGTCAGCAACGCCCACACCCCATGAGAGAATTAAAAAAACTGAGAAAATAATTACAAGTTAACTTCATTACAAGTAATTTTAAATGTTGACAGCACTATACAGTAGGACTTTCTCATTATAACCTTTAATCCTGTTATTAAGGCTGGTTGCCATAGTGATGCTGCTGTAGCTGGTACTGTCAAACATCTCTTACTTTTTTTGTGGAGGGAGGGTCTGAGGGCACTGCCCCTTCCTCTCAGCATGCTGCAAGTGTATCTGAAAGCCTTTGTAGCAACAAATTCCCTCTCTATTTAGAGACTTTGGCTCAAATCCCATCTATTTCAGGGGCTTTGTGGGATTTGAAATGCACTGCAGAGGTTTTGATTACTTCATGTTGGTTCGCATGGCTCAAATGTCACGCCCCTCTGGAAGAGTTTGACAAATGCTCACTTTCTGCACCATCTGGTGGTCGCTAAATACACTGTCCCAGTGTTCTGGCCAATCTTATGAGCAGGGTTATGCGATTGCAAGATTTTAGTGGCATCTGTACCTGTACCAGCAAGGCTAGGTAGGAGGATCTCACTTACTCCCACATCTGTACACAGTTGCATATTCTCCCAGTTCCCCACTAGTTGGTTTGGGTGAAATGAAAGTTGTTTTGCAGAAAGCTGCAGGTTTCCCTATCTGCAGCTTTTGTGGGATACTGGGGAGGATACTGACTATCCTGCGAGGATAAATTTAGGCCTTTATTCTTTGGGGCAAGCAAGCAAGCGATCCTGGCAGGAGCATTTATTTTGAAGAAGCTCTTGGATTTACATAGAATTTTCAACAAACCAATCTTGGGTATTTTCGTTGAGTAGCCAATCATTTCTGCAATTCTTCACGTAGGGGAACTGGTCACATTGTTCTGCTGGTTTAATATCACTGTGATGGATCACTGCCAAGCCTGTCTTCAAATTTCACTCCGAAAAACTGTTTTTACATCTTGTAGGAAAGGATCTGTGAACTTGTCTTTTTCTTGTTGGGTGCTACATGATGCACTGTGCTCTGGTAAGTTGGATAAGTATGCGTGGGGTTGCAGGGAATGTATTAGCATGGATGGAGGACTGGTTAACCAATAGAAAGCAGAGAGTTGGGATAAATGGGTGTTTCTCGGATTGGAGATCAGTGGTGAGCGGGTGCTACAGGGATCGGTGTTCATGATATATATTAGATTAGATTAGATTCCCTAAGGTATGGAAACAGGTCCTTAGGGCCTGCAAGTCCACACCGACCCTCCGAAGAGTAACCCCACCCAGACCCACTCCCCCACCCCATATTTACCCTGACTAATGCACCTAACACTATGGGCAATTTAGCACGGCCAATTCACCTGACCTGCACATCTTTGGATTGTGGGAGGAAACCGGAGCACCCGGAGGAAACCCACGCAGACACGGGGAGAATGTGCAAACTCCACACAGACAGTTGCCCAAGGCAGGAATCGAATCCAGGTCCCTGGCGCTGTGAGACAGCAGTGCTAACCACTGAGCCACCGTGCCACCCCATAAGTGATTTGGAATAGGAGACTGAGTGTAACATATCCTTATTTGCTGATTACACTAAACTGAGTGGAAAGGCAAACTGTGCAGAGGATGTGGAGGGATTTCAGTTGGTTAAGTGAGTGGGCAAGTGTCTGGCACATGGAGTACAATGTTGGTAAATGTGAGGTTATCCACTTTAGAAATAAAAATAGGAGGTCAGCGTATTATTTAAATGGTGAAAGATTACAGCCTGCTGTTGTGCAGAGGGACTTAGGAGTGTTTGTACATGAATCGCTAAAAGTTGATTTGTAGGTGCAGCAGGTAATCAGGAAGGTAAATGGAATATTGGCTTTCATTACTAGAGGGATTGAATTTAAGAGCAGGGGGACTCTTCTGCAATTGTACTAGGAGTTGGTGAGGCCGTACCTGGAGTATTGTGCACAGTTCTGGTCTCCTTATGTGAGGAAGGATATCCTGGCTTTGGAGACTGTGCAGAGGAGGTTCACCAGGTTGATTCTGGAGATGAGGGGGTTACCCTGTGAGGAGAGGTTGAGCTGCCTGGGACTGTACCTGCTAGAATTTAGGTGAAGGAGAGGGGATCTTATAGAAATATATGAAAGAGATAGATGAGATAGAGGCAGGCAAGTTGTTTCCACTGGTGGGTGAGACTAGGACGAGGGGACATGGCCTCAAGATTAGGGGGAGTAGATTTAGGACAGAGATGAGGAGGAACTGTTTTCCCCAGGGAGTAGTGAATCTATCGAGTTCTCTGCCCGAGGAGGCAGTCGAGGCAGCTTCATTAAATATATTTAAGACACAGTCGGATGGGTGTTGGCATGGTAGGGGAATTAAGGGTGATGGGGATAATGCAGGTAGGAGGGGCTGAGATGATGGAGAGATCAGCCTGATCTTAATGAATGACAGAGCAGGCACAATGGGCCAAATGGCCTACTCCTGGTTCTATTCCGATGAAATGAGATGCAGATACACTGACAAACATTTGAAAGGCCAGCTGAAAAGGCAGCGGTCTCTGACTGACACTGACCAATGTTGGGCGAGCACGAGGCTGATGACAGAGGTGGCTAGCACACAGGAACCGGGAAAGCAAACTACAACTTTAAGCAAATCGATGGGAGGCTGCTGAAGAAAGATGCTGACAGTGTAAGGAATGTGCTGATACAGGAGCCCCTCTGAAGCAGGCATCCCTGTATCCCAACTGCTCCACAGCCTATGGATTGATAACCATAGAACATTATAGCACAGTACAGGCCCTTCAGCCCTCAATGTTGTGCTGACCTGTGGAACCAGTCTGAAGCCCATCTAACCTACACTATTCCACTCTCGTCCATAGGTCTATCCAATGACCATTTAAATGCCCTTAAAGTTGGAGAGTCTACTACTGTTGCAGGCAGGGCATTCCACTCCCTTACTACTCTCTGAGTAAAGAAACTACCTCTGACATCTGTCCTATATCTATCACCCCTCAATTTAGAGCTTTGCCCCCTCATGCTAGCCATCACCATCCAAGGAAAAAGGCTCTCACTATCCACCCTATCTAACCCTCTGATTATCTTATATGTCTCAATTAAGTCACCTCTCAACTTTCTTCTCTCTAACGAAAACAGCCTCAAGTCCCTCAGCCTTTCCTCATAAGGCCTTCCCTCCATACCAGGCAACATCCTGGTAAATCTCCTCTGAACCCTTTCCAAAGCTTCCACATGTTTCTATAATGCAGTGACCAGAACTGTACGCAATACTCCAAGTGGGGCCGTACCAGAGTTTTGTACAGCTGTAGCATGACCTCATGGATCCGGAACTCAATCCCTCTACCAATAAAAGCTAATACACTGTATGCCTTCTTAACAACCCTATAAACCTGGGTGGCAACTTTCAGGAATCTATGTACATGGACACCGAGATCTCTCTGCTCATCCACACTACCAAGAATCTTACCATTAGCCCAGTACTCTGTATTCCTGTTGCTCCTTCTAAAGTGAATCACTTCACACTTTTCCGCATTAAACTCCATTTGCCACCTCTCAGCCCAGCTCTGCAGCTTATCTACACCCCTCTGTAACCTGCAACATCCTTCCGCACTGTCCACAACTCCACCGACCTTAGTGTCATCTGCAAATTTACTAACCCATCCTTCTACACCCTCATCTAGGTCATTTATAAAAATGACAAACAGTAGTGTCCCCAAAACAGATCCTTGTGGTACACCACTAGCAACTGAACTCCAGGATGAACATTTCCCATCAACCACCATGCACTGTCTTCTTTCAGCTAGCCAATTTCTGATCACCCTCAATCCCATGCCTCCGTATTTTGTGCAATAGCCAACTGTGGGGAACTTTATCAAATGCCTTACTGAAAAACCATTCACCCACATCAACTACTTTACCCTCATTCACCTGTTTGGTCACCTTCTCAAAGAACTCAATAAGGTTTGTGAGGCACGACCTACCCTTCACAAAACCATGTTGACTATCCCTAATCAATGTATTCCTCTCTAAATGATTATAAATCCTGTCTCTTATAACCATTTTCAACACTTTACCCACAACCAAAGTAAGGCTCACTGGTCTATGATTGGTGTCTACTCCCCTTCTTGAACAAGGGGACAACATCTGCTATCCTCCAGCCTTCTGGCACTATTCCTATCGACAATGATGACATAAAGATCAAAGACAAAGGCTTGGCAATCTCTTTCCTGGCTTCCCAGAGAATCCTAGAATAAATCCCACCTGCTCCAGGGGACTTATGTATTATCACACTTTCCAGAATTGCTCACACCTCCTCCTTACGCACCTCAATCCCGTCTAGTCTAGTAGCCTGTATCTCAATATTCTCCTCGACAACATTGTCTTTTTCTAGTGTGAATACTGATGAAAAATATTCATTTAGTGCCCCTCCTATCTCCTCAGACTCCACGCACAACCTCCCACTACTGTCCTTGATTCGCCCTAATCTTACTCTAGTCATTCTTTTATTCCTAACATACTGATAGAAAGCTTTAGGCTTTTCCTTGATCCTACCTGCCAAAGACTTCTCATGTTCCATCCTGGCTCTTCTCAGCTCTCTCTTTAGGTCTTTCCTGACTAACCTGTAACTCTCAAGCGCCCTAACTGAGCCTTCACGTCTCATCCTAACATAAATCTTCTTCTTCCTCTGGACAAGAGATTCAACTTCCTGAGCAAACCACAGCTCCCTTGCTTGACCATTTCCTCCCTGCCTGACTGGTACGTACTTATCAAGGACACGCAGTAGCTGTTCCTTGAATAAGCTCCACATTTCAATTGTGCCCATCCCCTACCGTTTCCTTCCCCATCCTATGCATCCTAAATCTTGCCTAATCACATCATGATTGCCTTTCCCCCAGCAATAACTCTTGCCCTGCGGTATATACCTATCCCTTTCCATCGCTAAAGTAAAGAAAACCGAATTGTGGTCGCTATCACCAAAATGCTCACCTACCTCCAAATCTAACACCTGGCCGGGTTCATTAGCCAGTACCAAATCCAATGTGGCTTCACTCATTGCTGGCCTGTGTCAGGAAACCCTCCTGCACACATTGGACAAAAACTGGCCCATCTAAAGTACTCAAACTACAGTATTTCCAGTCAATAGTTGAAAAGTTAAAGTCCCCCATAACAACTACCCTGTCACTCTCGCTCCTATCTAGAATTATCTATGCTATCCTTTCCTCTACATCTCTGGAGCTATTCAGAGGCCCTTAGAAAACTCCCAACAGGGTGACCTCTCCTTTCCTGTTTCTAATCTCAGCCCATACTACCTCAGTAGTCAAGTCCTCAAACGTCCTTTTTGCAACTGTAATACTGTCCTTGACTAACAATGCCACACCTCCTCCTCTTTTACCATCTTCTCTGTTCTTACTGAAACATCTAAATCCTGGAACCTGCAACAACCATTCCTGTCCCTGCTCTATCCATGTCTCCGAAATGACCACAACATCGAAGTCCCAGGTACCAACCCATGCTGCAAGTTCACCCACCTTATTCCGGATGCTCCTGGCATTGAAATAGACACACTTCAAACCATCTTCCGGCTTGCTGGTGAACTCTTGCAACCTTGAAACCTCATTTCTGACCTCACTGCTCTCAACCTCCTGGACAATGGATCGACAACTTAGGTTCCCGTCCCCCTGCTGAATTAGTTTAAAATGTTCTATTCTGTCACCAAGAACCATGTCAACTAACACGGAGAGTCTGACCTTCATTCTAAGGAAGAGTCATATTAATACAAAACATTTCCAGATAATAAGTTTCTGAAGTGTAAATGGGAGGACCATAAGCAGGAGTCAGCAGAAACAAGAGATATCCCAGTATCCTTTTTACCACTAAATTATCCACCTAGCACCCTCCCCACCTGGCACTCTACACCCCTTAACCTCACACTCATCATAGCTGGCAGCTTCTGTGAAACCTGTCTGTGACACTGGGCCTTGTGATTAGGTTACAGGATACGGTAATTGACTGCTGTGAAGTACCTTCCCCCAACTGGTCCATGCTACGAGGGACCAAGTCACAATGGAATTACAGCTCTGCATTTCTGACTGAGCCGTGTTCAAAATGCAGAGGGGAGTGGCAATCACATCATCCCTACAGTATAGAAAGAGGTCATTCATCCCACTCAGTCTGTACCAACCGTTGGGAGGTGATCCCCTTCCCTATACCTGTTACTAACCTTGTATTTGCCATGGCTAACCCACCTAACCTGCACACCTTTGGAATGGGGGAGGAAAACAGAGCACCCGGTGGAAAGCCATGCAGGCACGGGGAGAACGTGCAAACTCCACACTAAGGCTGGAATCGAACCCGGTTCCCTGGTGCGGTGAGGCAGCTGTACTAATCCCTGAGCCACCAGTGCCATCGGTTTGTGTGTGATCACCAGACCTCAGAAAAGCAGCCCATTTATGCTCGTTTGCCTCTCTCTGCAGGTGCTGCCACATCTTGCTTTTTTTTCTAAGTAAAAGTTTTCCACCTGAAATGTAAGGTTTGAAGGGAGCCGCCTGACCTGACATGCCTGTGAAACATCGACCCACTTAGCCTCGTTTCACGGCTGGCTTTATTTATTTATTTGTTCACGGGGTGAAAGCATTGCTTCGTTTGTCACAGCTCTGCAATTTTTGTTTCTCTCCTTCAAGTATTTTTCAACTCCCTTTGGAAAGCTATTGCTGAATTGGCTTATCTGACGATTTCAGGCACTGCATTCCATGTCATAAAGACTTGGTGAGCTCAAACATAGCTTGCCCTTACTTCACCCTCAGCTCTGTTGCCAATCACCTTCTCTTTTGTAACCTGTCAAACCCAGACATGCTTTTGAGTACTTTTGAAATCTCTCTTCTAAACATTCTCTACTTGAAGAAGGACCTCAGTTTCTCTTAGCCTGCCATGTTCTAGCTACCTGGTGGGGTTTTGGTGCAACCCCTTTGCATCAGACCAATCAGCTTTGCTATCCTTCCGAAAGTGCAGTGCTCAGAACTGACCACAATCCTCTAGCTGGAGCTTATCCAATTCTTCATAAAGGGTTCGGATAGATTTAGATTTAGATTAGATTACAGTGTGGAAACAGGCCCTTCGGCCCAACAAGTCCACACCGACCCGCCGAAGCGAAACCCATCCATACCCCTACATTTACCCCTTATCTAACACTACGGGCAATTTAGTATGGCCAATTCACCTGACCTGCACATCTTTGGACCGTGGGAGGAAACCGGAGCACCCGGAGGAAACCCACGCAGACACGGGGAGAACGTGCAAACTCCACACAGTCAGTCGCCTGAGTCGGGAATTGAACCCGGGTCTCTGGCGCTGCGAGGCAGCAGTGCTAACCACTGTGTCACCATGCCCCCCACGATAGATATCTTGCTTTCAAACTCAGATACTCCTGTTCATCAAGTTAAAGATTTCATACTAATTTTTAAACTTGCTTTTCAATTTTTCCTACTATCTTCAAAGGGTTTTGTGTATATACCTCTCGTTGCAGTGATCCCTGTAATTTTGTCTCTGGCTTCACAAAAACCTGAGGTTGAGCAGCAACTGCACAGCTCAGAGGGAACACTGACCAGACATCGTCACTGCTCCTGAAAACCCTTTAAAAATCCACCATTGAGTTTATAGTGCCTCTTCTTGGTCTTATCAAAGTACATAATTTCAAATATCTTTGCATTAACTTGCATCTGATACATGCCTGCCCATTTCCCTGGTCTACATCTCACTATATTTCTGAGTCTTGTGGTGTCTACAAACTTCAAAATTGAGTCCTGGATTCCCAAGGCCACA
>NC_057710.1:151094545-151197700 GCF_004010195.1 Chiloscyllium plagiosum | reverse complement strand
GAGTGCTAGCAAACCTACCTCCCAGGATATTGGTGCCCTTCTGGTACCTGTCCTGCTGAACTGATTCGTCTGCATTGATTGCATTTTCCTCCCCTTTTTAAGTCTCAACATCTGTGACTCTTCCAATATTCTCCATCACATCAAAGTTTCCAAACTGCTGCCACTAACTACCTCCTCTTCCCCATGGATGTCTGAGCTCCACGCCACTCCATTCTCCACCAGGACAGGCTGAGGACTATCTGCTATATCCAGCGTGGAAGCGTACTCTGAGAATATCAACAAACTCAGTGAAATGCAGTATCTAACACTGATATTTCTACTTCACAAAAAGTGGAGTCAAAGGTCATGAAATCTATTCTTGCAGCCATCATGGTTGCATACCTCAGTCCACAAAGGGGCAGGCAGGTTCTCCCAACACTCTCAACAGTTTCTCCTTCAGCAGTACCCGGGTTACCAAGAAACCATCCCAAGGGGAGTGACAGTGACCCCATGAAGCATAAACCTGCTTTCCTCTCTAAGATGTACAGCCAATCTGCCAGTGGTCATTATGTCGTTTCTCAGTCCAGGCTGCTGCCAGCCGAGCCAAAGTGGTACTGTCAAAAACGGAGTCTTCTAGGCCCAGAATTGCTCATTGAAAAGCCTTCAGCAGCCATCCACCAGACGTACTATTGTCACTGGAGTAGCAGACCAACACATGAATCAGAAGCAGTGGACCGTTAAGCCTTTCTAAATCAAAATCGGAAAAACCTGGAAAAACTCAGCAGGTTTGGCAGCACCTGTGCAGAGAAAACAGAGTTAACATTTCAGGTCGTTTTTCCGAACTGCCTTTTAGCCTTCCTAGCTTGTTTCACCACTCAAAAAGATCATGGCTTATCTGACTGGGGCCTCAACTCCACATTCGCACTAACTCTGACAGCCCTGGACTCTCTTGTTGACCACGAATCGATCTATCTTGAAAATATTCAATTCATCTGCCTGCACCACCCTCCAGGGAACAGAGTTCCAAACCTGCACAACCCTCAGAGTGAACAAATTTCCCCTCATCACAATTAACATGTGAAAGGCCATATTTTTGAATTGTGTCCCTAGCTCTAGCCTCTCCCACAAGGGAAAATATTTTTTCAGCGTCCACCTCACACAAGATCCTTGATGCTTCAAAAAGATCACCTCACATTTTTCTAAACTCCAACAGATATGGGCCCAGCCTGTCCAACCTTGCCTCGTAAGGTAACCCCATCATCTCAGGTATCAGTCAAGTGAACTTTCACTGTGCTGCTTAGCTGCCACTTACATTCATTTTTAAACAAGGAGTCCAAAATTTACATAGTCCTCGAGCTGTGGTCAAATCAACAGCCTGTCCAACTGTACCAGTTACACTACATACAACCAGACAAAGTCATCCATAAAGCTGACACGCTAAGGGTGAACAAGTTACTTCCTAAAGTAAACACAAAGAGGTGTGGATTCTCCCTTGGCAGCATTCCACTGGGTTTGTTCCCTTGGAGACACTGTGGTCCACATTTCACATCACCCACATCCTCACAGCACCCACCCATGCAATTGCAGAAGGTGTAACATGTGTCTATTTTCTTCTTCCCACCTCGATGTCCAACCCTCCAGACACGCATTACAGATGAAGCAGTGATTTACCAGCAGTTCATTCAATCTAGACTACTATATGGGCAGCTCACAATGTAGTCTTCTGTACACTGGGGAGACAAAACTGGGAATGATCACTTTGCTGAGCTTGGTGCACAAAAATGACCCTGAACTTCCACTGCCACTTCACCTGACCACTGTGCTCCCTGGCCAGCACTTCTGCCTCACATCTGTTGCAAAGCTCCAGCAAGGTTTAAGATGGAGGAACAGCACCTTATCTTCTACCTGGGCATTATTACAGCCTTCAAGACTCAACATTGAGTTGAAAAATGTGGTGCTGGAAAAACACAGCAGGCCAGGCAGCATCCAAGGAGCGTTTCGGGCATAAACCCTTCTTCAGGAATGAGGCTGGTGTGCCAAGGGGGTGGAGATAAAAGGTACACCAGCCTCATTCCTGATGAAGGGTTTATGCCCGAAACATCGCTTCTCCTGCTCCTCGGATGCTGCCTGGCCTGCGGGCATAAACCCTTCTTCAGGAATGAGGCTGGTGTGCCAAGGGGGTGGAGATAAAAGGTAGTTCAACTCTGGTCTCCAGCATCTGCAGTCCTCACTTTCTCCTAGTCAACACTGAGTTTAACAATTTCAGAATGTAATCATCCGTATCCATATCAGTCACCTTCCCCCGATACCCCTAGATCCTGAACTGTACAGATTGCTCCCTGCACAGCCAAACCATTCTCAACTATTCAGGCTTCTTGAAGGCGCTCTAACTAGCCTGTGTCTGTCTCATGGCTTATCAGCTAGCTCTTTGTTTGCCTCTCCCTTGTTCTCCCTTTCTCTGGGCACTGGCGCCATGTATTCTATTCACTTGCAAACACCTTCATCAGCACAAATACTACTCTTTCTCCGCTATTTTCAGTTCCGATATAGGGTTTCAAATGTTCACTCTATTTTTCTCTCCACAGACCGTGCCTGACCTATCATGAGTCTCCAGTACTTTCCGTTTAACTTTAGTTCTGAACCCTGGCAGAGTCTTCATAAAAGTGGAAAATTTGTCAAGAACTACAAGGGGGTAATACTTGAACCCCGGAATGACAATATTATACGACAATTATGGTACTCTCCTTCCCTACAGCACATTACCAGCACAGTAACGGCACATGTCAATGTCATCTGGATGGATAGCAAATCCCTCACAATTATGAATACAGGTGTATTTTGGTAACACAAATTCGCTGAAACGCGATTGACAAATTGGGGACACTGTTTCCAAAATGAGAACTTTTAAAATGCGTGTGGTTGTAATTTGATTACATCATCAACACCTTAAGCGCTGTTTCTAAAGCACAATCTTTCTATAATGCGGGATTGCACAAGAACACAATTGTCGTGTTATAGAAGAACTATCTGTATCTGAAAAAGAAATCAGTTTAGAGACTGTTAAACCCAGGAGACAGCTTCTTTATCCCTCTGCTCTCTCCTTCAACTTCAACAGTAACCCAAGGGGATTTAATCATCTTTCAGTTCAAGTTTAGAGCTTAACACTTGGAATATTAACCCATCTCATCCCTTTCCAAATGCTGGCAGACCAGCCTTTTCACCATTTTGAATTCTTATTAACAATGCACATTCAATTGAAATGTCCTACAAATCACAAAATGCATACATGCAATAAAAAAAAAATGACCGGGTTACAATCAATTGAGATTTCAGCTGACGACAGTTAATGAATATCTATTCATTTCAATGGAGATCCCTAACATTAGTAGAACTAGATTTTAAATCTCTCTGACAAATTTCTCTCGAGACTTCTCTGAAAATGTCCTGGCGCTATGACCAGCAAGCTCACTGAAATGTCGAACTGAACGGTGAGGTTAGACAATGGAGCTCTACAGAGTCAGACATGGTCCTGTCCTCAGCCTATCTCTATGTGTTGACATTTCACATAGGGTCACTGGATACTGCTGGGCGTCTAAGCTGGGGCAAGGAACTAAGGCTAAAGGTATTGCGCTTACTGTTACAAAACGAAGCATATGTTAGAAATTAACGTTTTGGTCATCAATCCTTGCACATACTTGGATTGGTGTGGACTCAATGTGCCGAATGGCTTGCCTCCACACTGTAAAGATTCTATAATACACGGTCACGGGCAGTATCCAGTGACCCTATGTGAAATGTCAACACATAGAGATAGGCTGAGGACAGGACCATGTCTGACTCTGTAGAGCTCCATTGTCTAACCTCAGCGTTCAGTTCGACATTTCAGTGAGCTTGGCACGGTGGCACAGTGGTTAGCACTGCTGCCTCGCAGCGCCAGAGACCCGGGTTCAATTCCCGACTCAGGCGACTGACTGTGTGGAGTTTGCACGTTCTCCCCATGTCTGCGTGGGTTTCCTCCGGGTGCTCCGGTTTCCTCCCACAGTCCAAAGATGTGCAGGTTAGGTTAATTGGCCATACTAAATTGCCCGTAGTGTTAGGTAAGGGGTAAATGTAGGGGTATGGGTGGGTTTCGCTTCGGCGGGTCGGTGTGGACTTGTTGGGCCGAAGGGCCTGTTTCCACACTGTAATCTAATCTAAAAAAAAAATAACATGACTGTGCACTTCCAGCATTTTCTGTTTAGTTTTGTTTCAGATTTCCACCATTTGCAATATTTCACGTTTTACATCTTCAGCTACTCTGGTTATAAACAGAGATGAAGTGATAAGCCTGGGATTTTGTAGTTATTGTAGAATAGGGAAGTTGTGCTGGAACTGCATAAAGCATTGGTTAGGCCACAGCTAGAGAACAGCGTGCAGTTTGGGAATCCACACTGTAGGAGAGATGCAATAACACTGGAGAGGGTGCAGAGGAGATCTACCAGGATGCTGCTTGGGTTGGAGAGTTACCTTACAGCAAAAGAGTTTGAGCGGAGACATGTTAAGATGTATAAAATGAGTGGCATTGGGAGGGTTGGACAGGAAGAAACTTTCACCCATGATGTCTACGAGCTCAGATTTAAGGTAAGGGGCAAAAGGTTTAGAGGAGATGGGAGGAAAATCATCTTCACCCAGAGGGTGGTTAGAATCTGCAACTCACCATCTCTAAGGTTGGTAGAGACAGAAACCATCCTAACATTTAATTAGTAGTTAGGTGTGCACTTACGATGCCAGGGCATACAGGGCATTGGGTCCAGTTCTGGCAAATGGGATTAGAATAGTTAGGTTGTTGCTTTTGACTGGCACACCATGATGGGCCAAAGGGCCTTTTTCTATTCCGGAGGGCTCCACCATTCAATCTGTTCAACATGTCATGACACAGCTCGGTGGTAGGGAGAACTTCAACCCAGAGGACACTACTGCAGCAATACACGAGCCCTCCTGGGATTCTGTAACCTGCATGAATTGGCTACTAACCGCTTTAACTATCTCAGCTATCTCTCAGAAGAGCCACATGATTTATTCTGTTCACAGGGATAATCGACACATGATCAATTAATGGGTCCATGCTAATGAGTTCAGAGAGAACAATTACTCCACCATTCATTTCCTGGAGAACATGTATTGAATAGAAATGAGATTTGAAAAGGAACACTTTGTTCATGACTAGGCTGTTCCCAGGAAGAGATTTGTACTGTATTTTGAAAGTTATTTCAAAAACATTTGATTCACAATAAAAGTCCAATTGTGAAAGGCCTGAGACAGTGCGCTGATAAGCTCTATGCATAATATTTTTAAATGGCTGGGTTAACACTAGAGGATGTGCAACACAATGAAGTAAAATTAAGAAAAGGTAGTTTTTGTGGGTTTCATGAATCACCCCTAGTTGATGGCTGTTTTATTTTCAAATTTTAAGAGTTCAATTTACTCAACAATCTTCAAATTAATCCAGAATATTTTAGCTTGCTCATAAACAGCCCAATGTCAGTCTTCTGTTTCCAAATCTAGTGACTCAGACGATATGGAGGGATTGGTGCCTTGCTTTAACTGGTATCTTAGCTTAAAATGATATACTGATCCTGCCCAGCAACACATGAAGGATTCCCATGCCTGAGTGAACATCCAGTGTCAATGCTGTTCCCCACGACTGTGATGCTGCTGCTGGGACCCCACTCCTCAGGCACACCACTGCAGAGTCCTGAACAGAAATCACCAACCTGTCACATCCAATAAGGCCTGAAGAGACAGGCAAAACCGGAGCAAAACATGTCCTGGGAAGGCCGGGCCTGTGACAAAAGGCCAAATCATGGGGTCAGATATTTACCCAGGCCTCATTGTAGGTCAACTGGCTCCAATGTTCTTTGGTTATGTTACTCGACGAATAGCCATAGGTCTGGGCTATTATTCCACAGAATCAAAATTAACTCTCACCGTGCCAATTAAATAATTGCAAGTTCTCTAAAAGGTGACCCTGAAACTCTTCTAAAAACACAACTAATTCATTAATGCCCTGTAAGGAAGGAAACCTGCTATTTTTATTGGGACATGCAAATCCAGTCCCACATCGATGGGATTGACTTTTTACAATCTTTTGAAACTGCTTAACAAGCAATTTTGTTGCACCTAACTATAAGAAAATTCACAGGACTGAAGTGGGAACCAGCACCAACTAGGAATAGGTGAGGACCTGAAACCTGAATACAGGCTGAGGTAACTGGTTGTTGTCAGGAACAACCATTTAACAGATGTTCTTAATAACTTAGGTGACAATAAAATGGCTTCTCAATACAAATAACATGACAAAATGGCTTCAAGGCTGCAAATTGACAATTCTGCCAAAGCTGCATAAAATGGCTTTTAAGTTACTAACTGCTAATTCTGCTATAGTTCCATAAGTGACTAATCACAGCCTGCTTCAATAGGGATTAGCAGACAACACTCCTTTTATAGCTTGGAAATAACTAGAATAGATAAGACATTACTGGTCACCCTAACTGACCTTCAGATGCAGGTGCAATGGCTCGGTTAGTGAGATAAGGGTGGCCTGAGTGTTTGAAAACAAAGTTGGTTCCCAGGAAATATCACTGGACCAAGTAACTGTCAAATAAAGCAGTATCGTGTATTGATTGGTAATTGTCTGAATGTACTGTGCGATCATGGCCTGTACCCCTTCTTTAAGAAAAGTATAAAAATGTTTTTGTTTTAAGCCATGTGCGCAGCCCCCCTGAGGAACACAGAAGTGTATAACCTCTGTGTTCCTGGACGCTCTGGACCCGGCCGCATGAAGAAATAAAGAAGGAAGTGTTGAAGAACCCGACTGATTGTGAGCACTTACTGACCGATCACCGAACAGAGAGACCTACCCGCCCCACCCCCTTCACAGGCTGTAAGTTTGACCTTGTTAGTAATTTTCATATCCTAATAAAAGTAACTGTAATTCAAAAGTAATTCAGTGCTGTAAAGCTATTTAAGACTTCCCGAGGATGTAAAATGAATCAACTTCATTCTTCAAAATTAACATCAAAAGTGATAACTCCAAATTAAAGTTAAGAATCCATCCACCTTCAAGACTTGCTTGCTGGTTCAAAGATCATAATGCACTGCCCGAATGACAGCACCATCTCTGTCTCATCGAGCTGAGTGAAAGAAGGCAGTCAGTCAAGCACCTTCAACTCAGTTTCTTAAAAATATTTCATAAGTGGTCAGTCACTGTTTGGTAAGTTTAAGATCATGCCAAACAGGTTATTTCTTGAGCTGTGGAAAAGTACTGCAAAGTAGCGACCATTGGAGTTATTTTTGAACCATCGGCTTGGATACCAGAATGCCAGACATTTACAGTATCAAGTATCTCATTCTGAATTTGACACAATCAATCTCATGCATATTAATATGGCCTATATTCCTGTGATTAATTTGTTACTTTTCTTGCAATTGTGACTATGTGACACAAATACTTCAGTGATGGCACAGCACTTTTAAGATATCAGTTGGTCATGAAAAATACTATATACATTCAATGTCACTTCTCCCCTATTGTATTATTTCTTTGTTGCCTCTTTTCTGTTTGCACCATGTTTACAACCAAGCAAAGCCAGTAACACGCTCCTGTGTTATTATGGTATTTTCTATCTCCTACACAATCTATCCTTGTAGCAATATCAATGGCCTACTGAGCGAATTGTCGCTTTTTTTAAAATCCATCACAGCAACTTGCTTCAATTTTCACAACTTCATCATTAGAGTTTGCCACCCAAATCTTAGTCACAATAATTTTGAGCTTGTTTGAATCAAATAAGAAATGTTTCAGAAATTTGCTCTGCATTGATTCTATTACAGAAAAACAAGCATATATACAAAGAAAAGAATTCATATTTGCGTTGCATTGTGTATATTCTTAGGATGTCTCAAAGATAATTAATTATGTGGCAGTACTTTAGGACTAGTGGAATGTAGGCAAATGTTGCAGACAGTTTGTGTAAAGCATGGTCTCTCAGACAGCAATGAGAAAACTTACCATTGTGTAACTTATTTTGATAATGTTACTCGAGAGATAAATATTAATACCAAGGAGGATTATGATGAAATCTTTACATCTATCTGAACAAATAGTCAGCATCACTGTCTACAATGTCATCTGAAAATAGCACTGATAACAAATCAGTATTCTCCCAGTGCTACAATTGAGATTACATGCTCACATTCTGAAATGGAGATTGTGCCATCTGAATCACGGGTAATGGTGCTGCCAATCATTCAACCTGATTTGCAATTAACAAACTGAATGCTAAACAATAAGACTTTTTCCACATTCTGTTCATTAATCATAAGAATGATTATTGATACAAAATACTATTTAATTACATGAGGCTTACTGAAGCAGGAGACCCTTGCAAGAAATAATTTTCATTGGGGATGCTTAAGACAAAAGGAACTGCAGAAATGATAACCAAGGTAAGAACTATAATTAAAGTAATTTATCTTTTGTAAAATAAATGTCAGTACAACATTGCTACCTCAAATGCAATAGAATTGATCTCATTTGCAGAGGGAAAAGGACAGTGAAATACCCATTACTGTGCTGAGTCAAGGAAAGCAAGTGCCACAATAGAAATTTAAGTGAATCGGAGTCATCACTTAGTTTCAGTCTTAGCTCAGTGATAGCACTCTTTCAATTTAGTTAGATGACTGGAATTTCAACACATAACTTACACTGACAGCTGCACTATCTCAAGGTGCTGTACGCCTGAAGAGATGCCTGACTGAAAGGCCATCTACCTGTTCAGATAAACAAAAAAGTGTGTGGCCATTCTGCAGTGTCTGGTAATTTGCTTGATATCCTAGCCAAACGTAATCCATTAAGAAAAGGTTAATTGATCATTCACCTCATTGCTGACTGTGGGATTTTACTTGGATGCAACATTTTTTTGCCTAACGAGGTGATTATAATTCAAAAATATTCAACTAGCTATGAGACATTTTTGAACATCCTGTATACATTGGAAGGTGCTTTATAAATTTTAAATTTCATACACAGAAGACAATTTACATTGCTGTGCAATACTATACAGTGGCTCTGAAACATTCAACAGATGGAGACATTGCTTGTTTAAATGAAAGTCGTTAAGGTTTGAAGGAAATGGTTAAAGGTAAACTGCAAGGGAAAGGTAGGTAGCTCAATGGTCATTTGTCGTCTTGGCTTATATTTTATAGTTACTGTTCTTGAAATATTAAAAAGCTGATAACTGAAAGCTGATCAGATACAGACTGCAGTGCAATCAAAATGGTGTTATACAGGCTACCATGCAGAATACAGATATCACCTCCTGGGCATTAGCTTCACCAGAATGACAGTAATCACTAATAGATGGAAAAAGGCGATAAGGCCAGTCAAAGAAGACCTGGTGAGTTACATATAAAGGAGGGACTTGAATAGAAGGACATGACCTGGGCTGAAGTGAAAGAGATTGTGGGCCAGGGGCAGAGTGTTGCTGCCTACAGATCCTCCAATCCTGTGTCAGACAAAAGCTCTGTCTGTCACTACTGGGGTTTGGATTCGAAGGCAGCCTACTCTGATGAGACTAAAGTTTTCTCTATGTCATTCGCAAAGGTCCTATTGAAAATCAGGTCTGGGCAAAATCAATTGAGTTAAGGCTGGAAGTTAAGACTGTGTGCTATAGGGCTGGTTCCAAATTATTCCTGAAGAAGGGCTTCTGCCCGAAACGTCGATTCTCCTGCTCCTTAGATGCTGCCTGACCTGCTGCGCTTTTCCAGCAACACATTTTCAGCTCTGGTTCCAAATTATTCAGGCCGGAAAGGCCAGATGGATGCTGCAAAAACGGGGAAGAAATTTAGTCTGAGGCTGCAGGCAGCATTCCCTTCAGCAATTCACCACAAAAAAATCCTCTCAGCTCACCCAATTCTTCGTGGTAAAATTCTATAAGAGCGTCAAAATAAAACTGTTAAAGTAGAATATAGAATGATAAGTTTGCAGTCTGCCATCAGGATGTACTGTCCAATTACCATTTACAATTTGTTACCCTATCCACTGACAAGGCTTTGGCCCTTTCTCATGCTCAAATAAATAAGGTCAACAGATGGAGTCAAAATGATCAACAATCAGGGATATGGTTAGGTTTATTTTTTATTCCCCAAGACATCTGTTCTAACCACTCAAGTCCATAACTTGTGACTGAATCACTGCCAAATTTCAATCTCAAAGCGCAGATGATGACAGGTTTTATTAAGTGCAGTTAGACGTGTGAAAATCTATAGAATCCTTTCAAATCACAAACTCAAAGCGACCAACCAGATTGCAACTGGGCATCTGCATCAAAAAAATCTGTTGCAAATCCATTTGAGGATTTATTTTTAAAAAAAGGGAACAGTGCACATTAGTGAGGGATAATAAGGGTCAGCCGGTTGGCACATGATCCATTTAACCTGATCCCAATCCAGAATGAAATGGTTTTCTTTTCACATGCTGCAGAGATTGACTCTAATGAGTTGAGATAGTTTTAATTCACTTCCCGTGTCATACCTCCTTGGGCTAAAAACCAAATGCTGAAAATCAAGTTCTGCTATTTCCAAAGTTGTTACAGAAGTTAAAGGTTGCAAAATCCATCCATTTACCCACTTGTTTTTTGTCCATGTTTTCTGTACTTAACAATGATTACTATTTAACACAAATAAATCCGTTCTAGCTACAGATAAATAATTATGAACCATTGACAATGACTCTACTAATTAAAACACTAACCAATCCCATTCTAAAACTCCCCCTATACACACACACACACTGAAAACAAAGATTGCATGGGTGTCACAGGTGGAGGGAAAGACTGGGAAAACAGTCAAAGCTTCCTATCCACAGAATTTGCTGAGATGATCCTTTTGGCTTGTCAGGATTGCCTGCTACTCGGTGTTCCTTCTCCGTGTACTAACACTTACTGCAGAAGGCACTGAGTGATGGTTTCACATTTATGATGTCTCTGACTTACTAATTAAGAGCCACAGTTTCCAGCTATTGATGAGTGAAATAAAGTGGCTTTTTCAGCCTTGAATTGTTTTACTGCAGGGTAAAGGGCAGCTCTTTCCTTTCCACAGGCCCAAAGTTTCTGCTGAAATATTTACACCTACAACCTGTCATGTTATGAGGGAGCCAATCACTTAACTGTTGGAAGGTAGAGAGCTTTTACATCGATAATAGGTCACCACTTACCAGACGAATCAGCTACTTGTTACTGATTGAATTTCCCTTGGCTTCAGCTTATCTGTAGTAACTCCTCTCTCTGCTTGAACCAACAGCAATACAAGCAGCACTTACTATGAGTATCAGATAATGTGCTTTTTAGAAAGGTTGAAATGCCTTGCAAAACCCTTTCTAAAAGTTATTTTCTCATTTCAGCCCGCAATCAGAAATGCAAAAGAAAGTGGCTTTTACAACTCACTGACAGAATTCAACCCAACTCAGCAGTAAAATGGGAAATTCTTTTAGACTTGGTAGTTCTGCACAGAGTGGGATAGCCCGGTTGAGTTGGTAACTCTGACCCAAACAAACAAGAAAGGTGATAACAGATCAGTGCAATGGCAACCGATTGAAATGGTAAACTGTTACAGCCGTGTTTCTACGCACAGAAAATGATTTTCTTTTTATTACCTTTACTTAGATCTACAGAAAAATTGTAAACAGCTATGGGCCTGGAATGACGTGGGCCGTGTGAGGTCCGCCTGGTCAGTATACTTGAGGATTGTGTTGAAGAGGTGTCTGCCTGACTTGCACTTGAATCTGGAACAGTCCGGAATATCTGTAATGAACAAAGCATAGATTTGGCTCAAAGCCGATGACAAAATTAGCATCAATCCATTTATATCAACCCTTGTCCTGGATGATAAAGTACAGTTAAGCCAAAAATAACTTGCTTCACATTTTCTAATGCATCAAATTTCAGGGTAGTGTAAAGATGTTACAAAGCTCCTAAAAATAGGTTACACGTCATATTATGTAATATTATGGTAATTACTCTGTGCATTACCTTAACTCAAAACCTATCAGTTTCCATACTTACTGGGTTGAACTTTGTCACAATGGCCCCAGTGGTGGTCTGGAAAGCCAGGGAAAACCTGCAGCAGCTTTTTGGAAAGCCATAATTGGCTTGCAAGCCTGTGTTGTAGTCAATGAATTATCATTGAAGTTTCTATCCCTTTAAAGTTGACAGCCATCGGCTAAGCATGGTGGCCACTGCTGAAAGTACACATTGCCAGGTGACTCAGTGGACAGACATGGAGTCATGGGTGACCATGGCAACGTTCACACAGGGGCATTGGTGAAGCTGCAGAGGGTGTTGCTATGTAAGTGGTCAATATTGCTGCTAGCTCTTCTGTGGGTCGTAAGAGTTCTCAATCAGGAATTTCTCCTGCCAAACCTGCTGGGTTCACCAGGTAGTCTCCCCTCGCAGCAACAAGAAGCCAGCATTAATGGGAAGATTATCTTAATTGGCAAGACTATAGTGGAACTGAACGATATACTTTGTAAACAGCTAAACTGATCATCATGCGGACAGACATTGGCTGATCACAGATGTTGTTGCTTAATTTCAAAAGATAAACTGCAGGATATTACTCTTTAAGAGTCATTGTGTATTTGAATAATATTTTATCGTGCATTTTAGAACTTTGCAATTACATTGCTACACCCAGTCGACTCTGTTACTCAGGGTATTATTAAGAGCATTAGATGAATAAAGATTAACGCAATGAATTGATTGAAATACTAGAATGACTCAATAAATTTACTTCATGATAATTGAAAAGACTGCCAAGAAAGTAATAAAAATACAACGATTTTACAATCAATTGGTCTGATTTCTTGTAGTCTCAATTTTCAGTTCAAAACAAAGTCACATAAATCTGCAGACAAAACAAGTCTTATGGGAGACTGATGATCACAGTGCTGTTGAGCTGATTATATGCACCTTCCACTAACTAGAAGAACTCAGTGTACATGTTTGAGTTTCTGAGATCCTTCTTAATATATCTCCCTGAAGAGCTGGAGTGGATAATGAAGGGGAATTAATGTCATTTACTGCACACAACTGACAAGAGGCTTTTACCTTCTAAGACACCATTTAAACACAAAGACAATTCATAAAAGATGTTCACGTGAAGATTAACTCTTTGATATCATTCAATCACATATGTTACGGAGATCAATTGCCTTGGAGATAACTCTATTGAAAATGCTTAAACCAGCTTGCAACTAAAGAAGCTTAAAGGATGCTTAATCATAATAGCTTTAGTAAAATGTCTAACAGGGATATACAGGAAAACCATCATAACTTTATCAAACAACAAGTCCATTCTTATGTTGACAAAAATATGAGAGTTGCCTGGAACCATACATGGTGAAACCAGCTACGAATGAAGTTATTTTAGACTTAATAGTTTCTAATAAGGCAAGATCGGTTAGTTACATCATCATAAAGAATCTGTTGAGGAAGAAGTGATCATAATACAACTGAATTGTGATATACTCTGATTCAAAACAACCACTGTAGGTTTATATAAAGCTATTTACATTGATATGAGGGTAGAATTGGCTAATGTTGACTGGGGAATTTGTCAAGGAGAAAGTGAGGACAGCAGATGCTGCAGATCAGAGTCAAAAAATGTGGGGCTGGAAAAGCAGAGCCGGTCAGGCAGCATCCGAGGAGCAGGAGAGTCAACGTTTTGAGCATCAGGAATGTGGAGGGGGGCCAAGAGGGTGGAGAGATAAATGGGAGGGGGGTGCAGCTGGGGGGAAAGGTAGCTGGGAATGTGATAAGTAGACGTAGGTGGGGGGGGGAATGCTGATAGGTCCGCATCCCTTCCCATTTATCTCTCAGCCCCCTTGCCACCACTGACATTCCGAATGAAGAGCTTATACTCGAAACATCAACTCTCCTGCTCCTTGGATGCTGTCTGACCGACTGTGCTTTTCCAGGGCTGGGGAATTTGACTACTCGGCACAATGTTAGATATATAGCAGGAAGCATTTAAAGAAACAGCTTAAAATGCTCACCAAAAATATACTCCATTAAAATACCAAAAGTCAGTGAAAGAGATCCACCTTATTGGTGAAGTTAAACTTAGCACTTTATTAAATGAAAAGGCTTGTAATATTGTGAAGGATCGTAGCAGACCTCAGGATTTAGAAAGACTTGGAACCCAATAAAGGTCAACAGCAAAGCTGATAAAAATGGGGGAAAACAAGAGTAAACAGTCCAGGGATACAAAAGCAGATCGCAAGAGACTTTTACACATCTATAAAAACAAAAAGAGCAGCTAAAGTAAGTGGTGCTTCCTTAGGGAGAGAGAGAGAGAAACAGAATTGTGTTGCCTGAGATGAAGTGTGGCAGTGAATGTAAAAGCAGGTGGTAAATTGGCTCAAGGGCACGTATGCAATTATATCTTTCTCAGCGTATTACGTATGCACGCATAGCAGATGGCCCCGTTTTAATGGGTAGGTGGGCAGGAGATTCTGCGCCCCACCAGCATCTCCTTGTTCAAAATCATCGACTACACTTAAAAGGCAACATCTCACTCAGCAACCAGGACCAGCACTCAACTCCTGTTAAGGGCTCCTGCCCGAAACGTCGATTTTCCTGCTCCTCGGATGCTGCCTGACCTGACATGCCTTTCCAGCACCACTCTGATCTTGACTCTAATCTCCAGCATCTGCAGTCCTCACTTTCATCCTGTTCATCACCCCAACTGGAGGTGTTAGAGAGGAGGCAAAAGTAGCGTCATATTTCAGCGATACCTCCTAAGAGATTCTCCAGACGTTTGCCCAGGAGAGAAGGGAAGCTCGTTTCTCCAGGGATGACAACAGGCATAAGCTGCAGAGGGTCAGCACTTGTTGGGTAGTTCAGGAGAACCTGACTGCAGTGCCCCAAAAGGCACTGTGTGATCTACTGCGCACACTCTGTTCAATGCTCCACGCCATTGAGTGAGAGTTGTCATTGTAAGGTTGTCACACACAAGAGCGAACACGAGGCATCTCCATCAGTCCCCTCATAAGCAATCAATGTCTTATCAATTCACTGCAGTGACCATGGTAACACTATTGGCAATAGCGTGGTGCTGCCTCTCGTTAGTCTGTCTCGGTTCACAGTTAAAATGTAAAGGAGCTACAAGACTCAGCAGTTAATGTGCCGCCAGCTCACTGACTTTAATGCACCAATCTGAAAGCTTTTCACCAGGTCACAGACACAAATGATACTTCAGGCTGAATTCTTCAGAGATATCTCAGGCACGCCCATCACATGATGCTTTATTGATTTACACCAACTGTAGCTCTTTGATGGCAGTGAGCCACTTTTCATAGAAACAGAGAAAATAGGGGCAGGAGTAGGCCATGCAGCCCTTCAAGCCTGCGCCATCATTCATGGCTGATCATGCAATCTCAGGATCCGTCTCCCGCTTTCTCTCCATCACTGCAGTGAATTGATAAGACATTGATTGCTTATGAGGGGACTGATGGAGATGCCTGGTGTTCGATCTTGTGTGTGACAACCTTACAATGACAACTCTCACTCAATGGCATGGAGCATTGAACAGAGTGTGCGCAGTAGATCACACAGTGCCTTTTGTGGGCGGCACGGTGGCACAGTGGTTAGCACTGCTGCCTCACAGCGCCTGAGACCCGGGTTCAATTCCCGCCTCAGGCGACTGACTGTGTGGAGTTTGCACTTTCTCCCCGTGTCTGCGTGGGTTTCCTCCGGGTGCTCCGGTTTCCTCCCACAGTCCAAAAGATGTGCAGGGTCAGGTGAATTGGCCATGCTAAATTGCCCGTAGTGTTAGGTAAGGGGTAAATGTAGGGGTATGGGTGGGTTTCGCTTCGGCGGGTCGGTGTGGACTTGTTGGGCCGAAGGGCCTGTTTCTACACTGTAATGTAATCTAATCTAAAAATCTAACCCTTGATCCCTGTAGCTGCAAGGGCCATGTCCAGCTCCCTCCTGAAAATATCTAATGAACTGACCTCAAAACCTTTCTCTGGTAGAGAATTCCACAGGTTCACAGGTACCCCTTATTCTGAGACTGTGACCCTTAGTTCTGTTCCCCTCCCAACACTGGGAACATTCTTCCCACACGTAGCCTGTCCACTCCCATCTGCATTCAGAATCTGTTAATAACTAACATATCCTCCACCACATTCATCTAACAATTAATGGACATCACAGCCCTGTGGAATGATGTCTCTATCTGTATCCATCAATAACACAGATATTAAAATTAGAATCCCTACAGTGTGGAAACAGGCCCTTCGGCCCAACAAGTCCATACTGACCGTCCGAAGAGTAACCCCACCCAGACCCATTACTCCATATTTACCCTCACTAATGCACCTAACCTACACACCCCTGAACACTACGGGTAATTTAGCATGGCCAATTCACCTGACCTGCACATTTTTTTTTGGACTGTGGGAGGAAACCGGAGCACCCGGAGGAAACCCACGCAGACACTGGGAGAACGTACAAACTCCACACAGTCAGTCGCCTGAGGCGGGAATCGAACCCGGATCCCTAGCACTGTGAGGCAGTAGTGCTAACCACTGAGCCACCATGCCGCCCTAAATGGGGATCATGCCCATTTACCCATGCTGACGTCTGTTAATGGTTGTCTCTTTCCACAGCAGAAGAACACGGTAAGCACGTAAATGCAGACAGTGGTGGTGTGATTGGGTGAAGACAGCTAAGTTGAGGAACAAGTCACCGAGCTGGCAGGATAGCAGGGGTAAAATCTGTCTGCTGAAGGGGAAAACTGATATCTAAAGCCACCTGATGAAAAAGCCTCCAATCTGCTGTCTCACAAAACATTCAGCACCAACAAAACCTTGCGTAAGGATGGCAGCTCACGACACTGAGAAACCTTTATGATTTTGTGCAGCCACCAGATTACACTCCCAAGCCAGGACGTAATAAAAGAGTCTCAGCCGCACGGCCTATCTCTGCCAGCCTTCTGAGGTAAACCCTCGGAAGAGAAATAATTATGAGCCTTAGAGGAAACGCCATCAAGCATCCATCACCTTTCACCTACCATCAGTAGAGAGACATTCACCTCAGTGGGTAATCTATCTCGAATAGTCTCAGGATCACATTCTGGTCAGTACAGCTGGAGGTACAAGGAACAACTGAGGTCGCTGATACTCTGAGGACTGCTGGAGAACAGGCCCCTGCTGGGTCGAGGACTGATGATGTGTCTTTGGACTCAGCCATTAATGAGCTGATGGAGATGCAGAGGCAAGCAGGGCAACTTCAGATACAGACCTTACACAGACTGGATTGTAGGGCAGAGGGGTCGAGCAAGTTTTTATTTAATGTTGTGATATTGCCATTGAGTGCACGGCAGCTTTGTAGATCGGCTGCCGTGGAGAGCCATGTCCAGTCGAACAAGCAGCTTTGGTCAGGTGTACACTCAGACCTCTATTCAGAGGTTCAGTAAAGGAGACTTGAGGGACTTTAGCCTTCCTGCAGAGACTGTGACCCTTCCCACTGCCGGGAAGTGACAGGCAGACACCCTGCGACTGGCATAACCTGCCCTCTGCCACGGTGAACAAGGGAAATCGGTAAACTCAGATGTATTTGTAGGTCGTTGACTGGCAGACGCAGCACAAGTAGCTATTGAAAATTCAGCTGTAATGGTCAGCACCATGGGACTCACATTGCCTGTCGAGCCACCTGGCTACGGATCTGCCTACCAGGGGGGGGGTGGCAGAATCAGGCGACAGTGTCTCTATTTAGATGGTTCTGACACTGCCTTTCACACAACCGTCCTCATCAAGCAGTCCTCAAGAGAGCTGCATGCTCCAGTTGGAAGAGTTCCCAGAAAAGGACCATCAAGGGGAGAGTTCCCAAACACCTTCGCTGGAGAGCAGGATACTGCCTTTACAACTTTAATGTGACCAATGATTTCCATGTCAACAGCCTGGTCTCCCACTCAGTGAACCATCCCTGATTGTCATGGGCGTTTTACTTTCTTTCTTTGCCTAATTAACTAATGTATCATGTCTGAACCGCTGTTTCTTAACAAACTCAATAATCTATTGCTTCAAGTCATCAACTACCCATATTAGATAACTCTGATCAGAGACCACCCGCCCAGAATCAGCACCTGTTATATGGGCAGGGGAGTGACAGTATGGATATTCAGTCTAGAATTCCAAAAGGATCACTTTTGGATCTTTATTACTAACAATCATATTGATGGCTCAGTTAAAGTTTAGAGATGATACATAGCTGAGTGGAAGGTCAACTATGGAGAATTACAATGAGGCTGTAAAGTAATATAGACAGGTTAAGTTAGAGGATAACAAGGTGGAACATGGAGTGTATGTGGTCAAGTCTTCTGTGATGCTGTACACTGATGTAGCAGTAATAGAAAAGTACTACATTATTTTTAAATAGGTACAAAACTTTGAGAGATTGAAGTTCAGACAGACCTGGGTGCACTTTAACAAGGGAGAGTGCAAGTTAGCGCTAAATATTTTGAAAAAAACGAACTGTGGATGCCAGGAATCTGAAGCAAAAACAGAAATTGCGAGAGGAACTCAGCAGGTCTGGCAGCATGTATGGAGAGAACGCAGAGTTAATGTTTCAAGTCCAGTAACCCTTCTTCAGAACTCAGAACCATTCTGAAGCAGAGTCACCGGACCCGAAACGTTAACTCCGCTTTCTCTCCACAAACGCTTCCACACCTGCTGAGTTTCTCCAGCAATTTCTGTTTTTGTCTGTTTCAGATTCTGAAGGGGCTTAACAAGGTGGATAGAGAATTACTTTTACTGACTGAAGAACCTGGAATGTGGGCACACTCTGCAGGTAAAAGGTTGATCATTTTGAAGTGAAATAAGGAAAGACATTTCCCAAAATTCTTTAGACAGCAAGATGTAGGTGTGCTACCTCTGAGAATATTAGAGACTGAAATAAATTTTGGGTCTCTCAGGGAATCACGGGACAGAGTGAAGTGGAAGCAAAAGATTAGCTGTAATCAGTAATGCTCATCGCTGTGACGTCAAGGCCGAAGTCAAGTCATATCTCAAATTTTAAAATTAGCTTGAGGGAGATACCTGCAGGTGAAACAGTGAAAATGCATCAAACTGTTGGCAACTGTTTTATACAAAAAATATAGTTTCTGGTCATTCTTCTGTGAGGGATCAAATTTGCTGTTTAGTCATTGAGGGTCAGCTTTTATTGTCACAGTCATTACTGCAGCCATTTCTAAAACAGACTGTAAAGAAGGATACATCAGAGAGTAACTGCAGAAGTTGCAGATATAATACAGTTTAAGCGCACAGAATCTGGTCTTGAATGTCACTAAGGAATCTGTGATATCATTGCAAGTCTGTTTTATTTATATAATTAATCTAAATCTGAATTAATCTAAAATTGCTAACCAAGAAACTATCTCTGTAAGATGTAATCAAGAGTTACAGGGAAAAGGTAGCAGAGTGGAGTTATCAGATCAGCCATTATCTGACTGAATGACGGACCAGACTCAATGGGTCGAATGGCCTACGTCTAAGGCGATCAAGGGAAGAGACTTTTTTTTTGCTGACTGCTTCCAGAGCGCAATGCTGAGGTCACGTTGAAGTTATGCACTCACGGGTGTGGATGCAGGACTTGTAAAAGCCACCTACACAATCATAGGATGCTTGCAGTTCAAAAGGCAACCATTGAGGCACTTGTCTCTGGAGAGCACATCACCTAGTCCCATCATGCAACACAGCTAAGGCAGGCCTGCGGGGGAGCTGACCATATTGGACAAAAACAGAAGTCAATGCTGTCAGCAAACATGAGGTCGCTTCAACTTTAAGCGTCTTGTCGTCCTCATAGTGGCTACAAACTGAGACAGACGAGGAAATTGGTGGGAGGAGAGTTGGCTGAAAGATCAAGACATACTACTCAGTAAGATTTCTAGAGAAAGAATGACCATTTCAGAGGAGAGGACGTGGAGGCCAGTCAGTCTTACAAAGATGGCCTAGCTGAGGTAACTGAAGAAGTGACTAGTTGGAGGATCATGGCAGGAAGATAGGTGGAACAGCTTTGATAGGTTAAAGAGACAAAATCTCTTCCTTGAGGTGTGGGAATCCAGAACTAGAGGGCAAAGGTTGAGGGTGAGAGGGGAATAATATAAAAGAGACCTAAGGGGCAACTTTTTCACACAGAGGGTAGTACGTGTATGGAATGAGCTGCCAGAGGATGTGGTGGAGGCTGGTACAATTGCAACATTTAAAAGGCATATGGATGGGTAAATGAATAGGAAGGGTTTGGAAGGATATGGGCCCGGTGCTGGCAGGTGGGACTAGATTGAGTTGGGATATCTGGTCGGCATGGACGAGTTGGACCGAAGGGTCTGTTTCCGTGCTATACATCTCTATGACTATGACCTGCAAGTATAGACTGGCAGCCATGAAGAACGCAGTGATGTGGATGCCCTACACACAGTGACTCAGGAAGGAACAATGCATGCATCATGCCAGACTCCAGAGCACCAGAGTCAGTCACTATTGCTTGCTGACAAGTAATGATGGTGTGCTGAATGCATGTAGCAGGCCTCCCACTGCCACTATGAAGTCTGTAGAATGTGGCACACAGTCTAATGCTGGCTTATACAGGCTGTGTTCTCAGCACCTTGTTGATTAGCTGTGAACTATGGGTGATATACTGGCAACAGCAAAACAAAGTCATTAATGCCCAATAATCAACTGAGTGGCTTTGACAGGTTGGCAGTGTCTGTGGGAATGAAGGTAATCATGTACACAAGGGCCTTCTTATGGTGAGGTAGCTGGAACCAGACATCCCAAGGTTCTGCTTCAAGGATGCGTTCAAGTGTGACAAGAAGATCTGCTGTAGCACCCGGGAGTCATGAGTCGATGGAAAAGAGAAATGACGACACCTCCTGGCCTGGTATGCACTACACGACTGTCAGTGGTGACTGCAGTTGAACAATAGCATGAATGTCAAAAGTAACAATTGACAAGCTCACTTTCTGGCACTTGTTGCAGAACCTGCCTCTTGAGGATTGACCTTATCGCCATCAGAAAAGTTGCATCAGGCCATGACACCCCCATCCAAATGGATTGCTTGGGATGTGTCCATCGTCTTTCACTGATGTGTTGACATTGTCCCATCTATGAATAACAATTGTTAGAGCACATAAGGCCATTTGACCTTTCATGCCATACTAGCCCTTGGAAGGAACAACTTATCTAATGCCACACCCCAACTTCTCCATATGGTCTTCCATATTCTCTCTTTTCAGGCAATAATCTAATTCCTTCCACAATGCCTCGACTGAACCTGCCTCCACAATACTCTCAGGCAGCGCTGTCTAGATTCTGGTGGCTTGCTGGGTTAAAATGCTTTTCCAATTAAGAGAGATGAAGGCTAGTACGGCAGAAGTAGGTTTGGTTAAACAGCATTTACAGTGATGGGATGGTCTCCACCTGGAACATGCTGCAGCTAGTGTTCTTGCTTCAGTAGAGAAGATTTTAAATGAAATAGTGAGGGCAAGGGATCAAAGATTTGAGACCAAGAACTGGAAATGATAAACACACCATGACGGGAAGGGATAGAGAGTACAAATCTAAGAGTCAAACAACAGATAAGGTTAAAGGTTATAAAAACAATATAAGGATAAAACGAAGGAAACTGTGATGGCATGAGGCTGTAAGAGATTAGGGACCATTACTTAAAGGGATGATGAACAGAAAGCATCCAAAGAGCACACAGGTGAATTGCAACAATTTTTCTTTCTTGGCTGCTCCACAAGTAAAACTAGAAAGGTAGCCAAACGATGGTTAGGAGGGAAATTAGAAATAGTACTGGATTTCAGGAAGAGGTAGACAAATTGGCCAGGAGAAAATAACAACAGGTCTGAGGAGTGGGAGCAGCTTAGAATCCAGGAAAGGAGAACCAAGTGATTAATTATGGAAGGGAGAACAGAGTACAAGAGTCAGCTTGCTGGGAACATGAAAACTGACTGTAAAAGCTTCCAATAGGAATGCCAAGAGAAAAAGACTGGTGAAGACAAATGCAGTCAGAAAAAGGGGAATTTATAATGGGAAATCGACAAGCAGCTGACTAACTAAACACAAGCTTCACAAAGGAGGACACAAAGAACATACCAGAAATGGTGGGGAACACAGGGTTTAGTGAGGAGAAGAACTGAAGAAAATCAATATTGATAGGGAAATGGTACTGGGGAAACTGATGGGATTGAAAGCCAATAAATCCCCAGGGCCTGATAATCTACATTCCAGAGTATTTAAGGAAGTGGCCCGAGAAACAGTACATGTATGTACTGAAGATTCTACAGCCTCTGGAAAAGCTCCCAAGGATTGGATGATAGCTAATGTAAGATGTCTTTACAAAGGGAGATAGAGAGCAGGGTGGAATTATAGGCCAGTCAACATGACATCAGCTTAGGCAAAACACTACAATCCGTTATAAAAGATTTAATAGCTGAGCACTTGGAAAATAGTGGCAAGATGAGACTGAGTTAGCATGGATTTACAAAAGAAATTAATCTACTGGAATTCAAGGATGAAACTTGAAAACTGAAGAAGGGGAGCCAGTGAAAATGGTTTACTTGGATATTCAGAAAGGTTTTGACAGAGTGCCACATCATCTTGTAAAACTTAAACATATGGGCTTGCAGCTAGTTTACTGAGATGGATCGAACACTTGGATGGCAGATTGGAAACAAAAAGAGTAGGAATAAATGGTTCTTTTTCCAGATGGTTGGGAATGTCCTGGGGGCACTGCTGGGATCAGTGCTAGCAGCCCGGCTATTCACAGCAAATATTAATGATTTATACGAGGGAACTAAATATAATACATCCAAATTTGCAGCTGACACAAAACTTGGTAGGAGGGTGAACTGTGAAGAAGATGCAGAGATATTTCAGTGTGATTTAGACAAGCTGAGTGAGTGGGCAAATGCAGTATAATGTGGATAAGTGTGAGGTTGTTCACTTTGGTAGCAAAAACAAAGCAGCAGATGAATGGCTTCAAACTGAGAGAGGGGAATGTGCAATGAGACCTGCGTGTCATCACTGAAGATAGGCATGAAGATGCAGCAGGCAGTAAAGGAGGTAAACTGGACATTGGCCTTCAAAGTGAGAGGATGAGAGTACAAGGACTGCAATCATACGGTGCCTTGATGAGACCCCACCTGGAATTCTGTGGACAGTTTTGATCTCCTTATCTGGGGAAACATGTTCTTGCTATCGAGGGAGTACAGCCAAAGTTCATCAGACTGATACCTGAGATACCAAGACTGATGTATGAGGAAAGGATGAATCAGTCAGGATTATATTTGCTGCAGTTGAAGAGAATTAGGGGGAGTCCCATAGGAATCTATAAACTTCCGACAGGATTAGACAGGCTAGATACAGGAAGGATGTTCCTTATGGTGAGGGAATCTAGAACCAAGGGTCATAGCCTAAGGATGCAGAGTGGACTATTTACGATTGAGATAAAGAGAAATGTTTTCACCCAGAGAGGGGTGAGCCTCTGGAATTTGCTACTACAGAAATCATTTGAGGCCAAAACATTGTATGATTTCAAGAAGGAGCTGGATATGGAAGTTGGGGTTAAAAGGATTAAAGGATATGGAGGGGGAAAATCTTGAATAGACGACTGAGTTGGAGGATCAGTCACAATCGTAATGAATGATAGCAGACTGGAAGGGCCAAATGGCCTACACCTGCTTCTATCTTCTATGTTTCTCTGTAAAGGCTCTATATCTGAATGCATATAGTATTCAAAACATAACAGATGAACTGAAAGCAGAAACAGAATTGAGTAACAACAATTTAGTAGCCATCACAGAGACGTGACTGTAGGATGACGGGAACTGGGATCCAGGATCCTGAGGAGTACAGGACACTTAAAAAAGACAGGCAAGTGGGAAAGGGTGAGGTGGAGTTTTTGGTCTGAAGTCATAGTATCGGCACAACAGAGAGGGATAACGTAAGTTTAGGAAACCAAGCTGTAGAAAGAGTTTGGGTGGAAATGAGAAATGGCAAAGATAAGAGTCACTTGTGGAAGTGGTGTATGGAATCCTAACAGTAACCACATGGCGGGGTGGAGCATGAAGGAGGAAAATAACGAGAGCTTGAGACACAATTAATTAATGACCTCATAGTGGAGGCACCCTCTTGATAGCAAATTTACATAGACATTTACATGAAGTTTGGAGGACAGAGACGTAGACCTGAGCGTATTGTTTTAAAAATTAAGTTAGGGTGATTAGTAAATGAGCGCACGAAAGCAGTGTTGGGTAAATTGTTAGTTTATACACTCAGGTCCACTTCTCTCTCCCTCAAACTTCATGTAAGTATCCCCATATTGTGGTTCAAGGATACATCAATAGAGTGCAATTTCAGACAGTTAAGGGGATCTTTCAGAAGATACGGCATAGATACTTTCCAACTAGTAGAAATAAAACTTTCAGGACAGAACTTCCACCAGTGGTTAACTAGAAATACTACCTACGGAATCAAACTAAAAAACAGAATATTATTGTGTAAAGTTGAGTGGCAGGTCAGAACACTGCATGGAAGATTGAAAAAAAAGCAAATGGTTAATTGAGAGGGAAAAGTTAAGAATATAATAGAAAGCTAGCCAGAAATATGAAAATAGATAGTCAGAGATAACAGATATACTTTAAATATTTAGAGCAGAACAGGTATACTATAGATAGAGTTAAGAGGCATTTGGATGGGTATATGAATAGGAAGGGTTTGGAGGGATATGGGCTGGGTGCTGGCAGGTGGGACTAGATTGGGTTGGGATATCTGGTCGGCATGGACGGGTTGGACTGAAGGGTCTGTTTCCATGCTGTACATCTCTATGACTCGATAATTAATAATGGGAAATAAAGAAATGACAGATTAATCAAACAGGCATTTTGTAGCAATCTTCCCCTATAGAACACACAAATACCATCCCAGAAGCAGCAATAAATAAGGAAATGGAAAGGAGGGCAGAATTCAGGAAAATCACCAGAGAAGTGACACTGAGCTCAGAGTTGGAGCTGCAGACTGAGAGGAACATGAGGCATGATCATCCTCATCCCAGGGTCTTCAAAGAGCTGAGATGGTTGATACTTTAGTTTTCCAAACTCCCTTGATCCACGGACAGCCCATGAGATCAAACGATAATCAATGTCGTTCATTTAAACATCAGGAAAGGAAGACAAGAAGCAGGAAAGTACAAGCCTGTTAGATTACCATCTGCCACAAGGGAAATATTAGAATTTATGACTAAAGCAGCTATACCAGGGCACTTGGGCAAATTGAAGGTAATCAGGGCAGAGTGAACATGGTTTTAGGAAAGGAAAATCAAATTTAATTGACCTTTGGAGTTCTTTGAGGAAGTAACATCTGTTGTGGATAAAGGGAAATAGTGCATGTGCTTTACTTGAATTTGCAGAAGGTATTTGATAAGATGCTACACCAAAGGTTATAACAGAAAGTAAAAGCTCATGGTGCTGGGGGTAGCATGTTCATATGAATAGAGGATTGGCTAACTAACAGAAAGCATAGGGTTGGAATAATTGAGACTTTTATAGGTTGGCAATTTAATGGGATTGATGCTGCACCTCAGCTGTCAGCAAATGACTTAGATGAAGGGAAGGAAGAGTTGGCTGCTAAATTTGTTGATGACACAAAGATAGGTGGAAATGCAAAGGGGCTACGAAAAGACATGGGTGGGGGAGGCGTATTCATTGATTTTCTGTGTCATTTGTGACTCCTCAAATAATGAAACAATCCAGGCCCAAATGCAGCAAGATCTGGACAAATTGCAGACTTGGACTGATAAGTGGCAAGTACCATTCATACCACACAAGTAGTAGGCAATGACCATCTACATCAAAAGTACATCCAACTACCTCCAGCTGACATCAAGTAACATTACCAGAACTGAATTCCCCTACAATCAAAAATAGAAACTGTATCGGCCAAACCATTCACATAGTGGTGATGCATTAGCAGGTCAGAGATTGGTAATTGTATGGTGTGTAACTTATCTGTGTTACCCAAAGCTAGTCCACTATCTACAAGGTAGGACAGTGATAGGATACTCCCCAATAGCCTGGATGCAGCTCCAACACACAGGTTCTGACACCAGTCAGGACAAAGCTACCCATTTGACTAGTACTTCGTCCATTATCTTAAAGGTTCATTCTGTCTACCAATGCACAGTGTGCATCCTTTCCAAGATACATTGCTTCACCAAGGGGCTTTGGACAGTGCCTTTGAAAAATGCAATCTCAACCATCTAGAAAGTCAAGGGCAGTAGATTAATGGGAACATGAGCACCAGCTGTAAGTTCTTCTCTGACGCATACACGCATCCAGATTTGGAATTATATCCTTATACCTTCACTGATGCTGGTTAAAATCCTAGAACTCTCTTGTGAATAGCATTGCCTGGACACTTACGTCCATGGAATACTTACACTGGGCACGGTGGCCCAGTGGTTAGCACTGCTGCCTCATAGCCCCAGAGACCCAGGTTCAATTCCTGCCTCAGGCGACTGACTGTGTGGAGTTTGCACGTTCCCCCTGTGTCTGGGTGGGTTTCCTCCAGGTGCTCCGGTTTCCTCCCACAGTCCAAAGATGTGCAGGTCAGGTGAATTGGCCATACTAAATTGCCTGTAGTGTTAGGTAAGGGGTAAATGTAGGGGTATGGGTGGGTTGCGCTTCGGCGGGTCGGTATGGACTTGTTGGGCCGAAGGGCCTGTTTCCACACTGTAATGTAATCTAATCTATTGCTGCCTGATAGTGATTAGACATAGTGACAAATCAGTCCAAAATCAAGACTTTTGTTTCAATTCTGTCCCCTGCCAAAGTTCTTTTTTCCCTCATCTAAATGTCATGGGCCAGACCAAATCCCCTCAAAACATATCAAGGAGATAGCCTAGATCGTACCTGATATCTTACTTTTGGCAAGTGTAAGGTGCAGCCTTCTTAACATGATTCAATTGGTCAACTGCTAGGCTTTATGCAAAACACTTTATTCTTACACCACAGTTAAAATTCAAACATGACTTTAAACTCAATGGAATACTTAACAAAATAATATGTTATTAACTACTATTCATCAACTGTTCCAATATAGCAGCATCCCATAAACACACCTTGGCAAAGGTAAATTCAGCAAAACAGATTTCCCTCACTTGCTATCAACTCCAGTCCAGGAGAAAGAACACCAACAGATTAAATCCAGCTGCAGAGAGAGAGAAAGATCTATCTAGAAGCTTCAAATCCAAAAACCCTAGCTGCAACAACTGAAAGCAAAACTAAAACCCTGGGTCTGTGT
Source organism: Chiloscyllium plagiosum (assembly GCF_004010195.1). Taxonomy (NCBI): domain Eukaryota; kingdom Metazoa; phylum Chordata; class Chondrichthyes; order Orectolobiformes; family Hemiscylliidae; genus Chiloscyllium; species Chiloscyllium plagiosum. The sequence goes on along the minus strand of NC_057710.1, from coordinate 151,170,318 downwards.
TTGCCTGACTCCACTCACCCATGTCTAATTTTTGAAAACCCAAAGATATTTACTCTGCTTTCCACGGAGTAGACCCCTCAGCACCACGTTTACAACCTCTCCCTTCAAGAGTAGCAGGACAAATCCTTCTTGAAGGCACACATTGTCACACAAGGAAGATATATCTTGTATCTTTACTTCAAATATACGCAGCATTTTATAGTTATCCGTGTTGTACTTTCTTTGGCATTGATCAGGCGAAATGAAACCATTCTTTATTGACTAACACTTCAGAAGCCACATTATTTCCTAGTTTCAAGTCTGAGGTCATCTGTGAAATTAACCAGTTTTCACAAGACTGTGATGGCATGTCAGCACAAACAGATGATGGGTACGTTTCTAGGGGTGGGGGGTGAAATCAACATCAATTTACACAGTCCTCTGGGATTTTTATTTAAAACTACAATATTGGTGAGATTCCATAAATCTGGAAAAGCCATAAATCACTTTGACTGTAACATGTAATGCATAAATAATATTTATGACCAAGCACATTTACTTTGTGAAGATTTCCAAAAATTGTAAACAATTGCAGAATGGTTGGGTGGAGTCAATTATTTGAACAGTTATTACTTAATGACAGTAATTTCCATTGAGGATAGAAGTGGTAAATGACAACATAGTATGTATAAACAATACTGATGTGGCTGTCAGCAGGTCTGAGGGAAAATACTAGATATAGTTCAAAGAAAGGAATTGTACAAAACAGATCAAATGATGTGTCTTTTATCATGTCAGTTTAAAAACAAGAGAAACACCAGGAAGAATTACTTTAATGAGGGATAGTTATATTTGGTGATCGAAAGGTTCAATTTTTAAAACATGATAAAGAATCTGTTATGTTCATTCTACAACATTAGTGCATTGTCATTAAAGTACTGAAGATGCTGGAAAAATGAAATACAAAGTGCTAAAGAAACGCAGCAGATCTGGCAGCATCTGTGGAGAGAGAAACAGAGTTAACATTTCGAGTCTAATGATTCCTCAAGGTTCAGAAGAAGAGTCATATCAGGCTCAAAATGTTTCTCTCTCTCCACAGATGTTGCCGACTTTCTCCAGCACTGTTTCCCTTTAATGAACTGTTATGTCTCTTTGTGGATTTGTACTTCTCACTGCCCAGTACGTAGGGAACTTCAAACACACTTTTTAAAAAAACTTTAAAAAGACCGCAAATAAGAGAGTTATTTTAAGGATAGGTACACTCCCCTGTCTCAAGAGGAAACAAAACCAACTTTCAAGATGTTGGCTTAATGTATTTTCTTGGAACTAACTCAAATGGCAGTTATCAATCGAAGGGATCTTTCAAATACAAAGACACTAGCCGTCTGAAATTCTGAAGGTGCAAAATCCAGAACGCGATTTATATAATCACCCATTTTATTTTGAAAAAGGACACGTAACAGGTCTTGTTATGCAACATATTACATGTAGCGACACCATTACTTTCTGGCTGCTTTTGAAACAGGAGATTGTTCTATAGGTACAGCTCCAACAGAAAGTCTTCAAATAAGCTGCAAGGCTCTGAGTAGTGAAGGTAATAAACAGCAATGCCTTGAGTGTGGGAGAAAGACTCCCACTAATTAGTCCCAACTTTTAACTTCATCTGAGAACTAACCAGCTGGATATTTGACTGCAAGTAGCCTTGTAATAGAAATCTTTCCTTTTAAAGAACTTCACTTCAATGGAGGCATTAGCCCATCTACGAAAGCATTAGCCCAGTCAAAAGAGACTGAGATAATCTTAAATCATAATTGCACTGTTTACATTAATCTGCATCTAATTTTTGTGTATATAACTGAGTGTGTGTAATGACTGAGCGAGATAGTTAAATATTAGGATAATCGTGTTAATAGATAGTATTTCTTATTAAGATTATTGGGATTATTTTATTGGAGAATCACTCTGAGGGTACGAAAACATACATCCCTTACATACAAACATATCAATCTTAGGCAGTAAAACAAAACTTTTTCAATCCTCTTTGAGCATCTTACACACCTCAATTACATTGTCCCTCATCCCTCTAATCTCTTGCGAGTATCTGCCTGAACAGTACAATCTCTCCTCATAAGACAAGCCCTGTCATCCCTAGAATTAATCTCGTCAATATTTTATGAACAGCCTCGAATGGGGTTATATCCACCCCTGAGTAAGAGGTCCAAATCTGTATGAAGTATCCCAGATGCTGTGTCACCAATGTCTTGTACAGTTGAAACAACATCTCCGCACTTGCATACTCCATTTCTTTAACAATAAATGCTAAAATTCCATTTGCCCTCATTACTTTCTGTATCTGCATGCTCGCTCCCTGTGATTCACACGTAAGGACATCCAGCTACCTCTCCTCCAAAGCATTTTGAAGTTTCTCTCCATTTAGACAATAAGTTGCCTTTTCACCTTTCAAACCTAAATGGCTGCCATATCACCCATGTTACATGGATCTCTAATTTCCTGATTTATACCATGCTCAACATGATGGCTACAGTTTGGTGGAAACATGGAAACAAATCCCAATATTTAATGCCCCTTGTTGCTTCTTGGCTCCACCACAACTGAATTATCCAAATAATACTTTCTCTTGTTAATGTTCTGACCCTGTGTCCCAAAGAGTGCTATCCCCTCCCTTTCCTTGTTGCCTATCCCTCCCGAAATGCTGATTATCTTTGAATAGTCAATTCCCAATATTGGTCACCCTGTAGCCACCCTGTACTAGGCAACTATAATGTCAATTAAATCATTCCCATTTATCTCAATTTGTGCATTCAAACTGTCAATCATTTTGCAAATTCTACTTGCAGTCAGACAGAATGCCTTAAGTTCTGTTTGTTTTAAACACTATTCTCTAATCTGATCCTATTTGATATTTGCTGTTGCTTTCTCTGTCACTATATTTGCTTTCTACTTTCTTTTACCTGTTCTATTTCCCTTGAAGCTGAGTTCTCTGTCAGGTTGCCACCCGGTTTCAATCTAGTTTAAATGCTCCCAAACAACACTAGTCAATCAGGAGAAAGTGAGGACTGCAGATGCGGGAGATCAGAGCTGAAAGTGTGGTGCTGGAAAAGCACAGCCAGTCAGGCAGCATCCAATGAAAGGCTTATGCCCGAAACGTCAATTCTCCTGCTTCTCGGATGCTGCCTGACCTGCTGTGCTTTCCCAGCACCACACTCTCGACTCGAGCACTAGTCAATTTCCTCCTGAGAATGTCAGACCTGACTCCACACAGCAGTAGTAGCCCATTTACAGTGTACTGTACTTCATTAGCATTCACAGGAAATTAAGGTGAGGTGACTCTGATCATTACACCATGAAATAACTCCACAGAGGCCAGTATCCCATCATCAAGTCGTCCTTTATTGACATGTGGTAAATCCCTGACTCTGGCACAGCCTCAGCGTCAGCATCCAGAGTCCAGAATCTCTGATGCTCCTTTTTTTTAATCTGTTAGCCAGGGGTCGCTAATTGGATCAGATTAACAACCCCATTCAGGAACTCAGATTCTGTGAGGTCCAGCTGACTGAGTCTGTTCCAATCACCACACACCATTTCAAAATTTACTAGGATCCTCTGCACTGTTCCATTACAAGCTTCTGTAACAGGGACAACTCCATTATCATAACTCCTCTTCACCCATAAATTCATTGTCAACGTCTAATTAACACTACTCTGCTCTCCCACTGAGTTCACACCAGAAAGACACTGATGATCTACTAACAGCACAACTTAGCCCAGTTATGATCAATGTCCATTAAACAGGAAGTATTTATATAGTGCCTTTATAACACACTTCCCTAATGCAGAAATAATTCTGTTTCAATATTCTAGCTGCCCAGAAAGCTTCCTGTTGCACGGAGTTGCACTTTTAAACCTGTCTAATGTTAGTATTGATTAACTGACCTCTCAGCTGGCAATGATGACAGGCATCATTCTTAACATACTGCATTGATCCAAATAGTTGATTCTTTCAGGTTTTATATAAATAAATACACTCATTGCACAACAATAGGACAGGTTATTAGTCGGAAATCGATTTAGGAATAAACATAAAATTGATCTAAGTAAGGAGTTAGAATGACTATCAAAGGGTATGTAGTTGCAGCTGCTCTGAGGTAGGGATATTTGAGAAATCGATTCTAAAATAACTAATTGTTACAAAGAATGCTTTAAAATGTTAATATATGGAAACTGTTTCACTTCCTTGAAGTGAATTTCCCACCAATATCCGACAGCAAATCTTTGTCCACAGTCGTTGGCCTCACCATTTTATAATTGCCTCCATTCTCTCTGGTGTATTTAAATCAACTTCCTGAAAATATTGGGTTGCACCTAGCAGTGAAAGCAAGCACTGGACACATTGAGTTTGAGGCCAATGTTCAATTGCAGGACTATAATATTCTACCAAATCCTTGGTCTAAAACGAGAATGAAGAATTAATGCTCAGGCATCTGTTTCTCCACCAAGTCAAACAAAAAGAAATCAAGGATTCAATCACGTCTTGTGAAACACTTTTTCTTAAAAAAAAAATGAATATCACTCAAAAACTAAATAGTGGGCAAGGACGAGCATTCATTCATGAATTTAGGAGGCTGAATTCAATCAGAGTCGGTAGAGTATGGATAGCCCCATGGCATTAATTTCCTAAGCCAATGCCAATACGTTATTTCTATGGAAAGTCTGAGTAAATAAGAACAAACTATACCTCACTACTTCTGATAATTTCAACGATAGAAACAAAATGGAGAACTCACCTTTTCATAATTTTCGATTAGAATTTCCACAACGATGTTCTGAAACTTCAGGTCCATGATAGCAGCAACCGTTTCCTCCCGTGCTCGCATTAGTGTTGGCCCAAACACAACACCAAGATTTGCAATGGTCATCAAGTTCTGTTTTGAATTATTAGATACGCTGGAGAGAAGTAGGAAAAATCACTAACATTGATTGTGGAATTTGTGTAGCAAACTTCGCATTATCTACATGAATGACGTGGGAAGATTTTCCTGTATGTGGTGGTACCATTATGATTGCGAATGCTAATAAACTGATAGCACTGACTGAAATGACTATTGCGAGACAAAACTCAAGTCATGTTACCTCATCAGTGGGTTCACCGCATGGATCCACTACTGACAACTAAACAAAAATCTATTTTGACTGACATAACTGAATAACATCAAGTGATGAATGCATGCATACATTCAATGATTGAGGTCCACCTGTTTCTTCATTCTAATTACAGCCATGTTTTGGAGATTAAGTTCGTAAAAAGGAAATGGCAGGACAAACAATTAAATACTAATCTTTCTCAATCATTAGTTGCACAGAAGGTGGTAAACTATTTTTTGATTTACCAGGTAATGGCTTAGAATTCATAAATGGGAGTTTTGTTTTTATTCAAGGCTTTGTTGTAGGTTGTAGCGTTATTTGCTTGTCTCCATGAGTGCTCAGGTCAACCCATAGTAGATACTTGCTGAGTTAGCCAGGGAGGTATAACCAGCCATTGGGGTTGGTAAAACAGGCATCCATTGGTATGTTATAAGTGGTCATGGTATTCATGATTTAACATGGAAGGTAAAAGGGCCACAGAGGATGGTGGGTGTGAGTGTTAGAGGGCCTAAAGTCTTATCACACAATTAAGTTGAAGTCCCAGAAAATCAGGTCAGGCCCTCCAATCACCCAGCCCTTACGTGTGAAGACTGTGATACTCTGTCTGGTTTTCTCCTCCTATGCATCTTCGTCAACAAGAAATATTTGGGCTTGAGTCTCCCAAAGCCCCAGAAAGATTTTGCAGGCACCAGGTTGCAAAACTGTGCTGTTAACTGTCATTTTACTTCCAAGATGAAAGGGAAAGATAAGCACTTCTACCTAATATGTTTCACATGGCCATGGCGAAGAAGGAAGTGGAAGCCATTTTGACGATCAGGTTAAAGTTTCCCCTCAAATCAATAAACACCACACAGAGCAGAGTTTTTGTGTGGCAAGCAGAGAGAAGAGGCTCCGAACCACAGCCAGATATGATAAGGAAATGGTCTCCAGTCAACGGGATCCATTATATAACCTTCGACAGAATCTGGGAGACTAGTTCCACATAGCCATAATGAGTAACCAACATTGGAACATGCTCTACTGTTGCTGGTGGATTGAAAGAACAGTCTCTGGAAACTGAGGAAAGCACTGTGAGACATTCACTCAATGTCACTGCTTAGCAAAATGGAGATACATTTGGAAACCATTGGAAGCTATGCGCACCTGTAGACTATTTGCTCAAAGGACTACAAATAGTCAACATGGCTTTGTGCGTGGGAAATCATGTCTCACAAACTTGTTTGAGTTTTTTGAAGAAGTAATGAAGAGGATTGATGAGTGAAGAGTGGTGGACGTGATCTATATGGACTTCAGTAAGGCATTCAACAAGGTTCCCCATGGGAGACAGGTTAGCAAGGTTTGATATCTTGGAATAGAGGGAGAAATAGCCAATTGGATACAGAAGTGGCTCAAAAGTAGAAGGCAGAGGGCAGTGGTGGAGGGTTGTTTTTTAGTCTGGAGGCCTGTGACCAGTGGAGGTGCTGGGTCCACTGCTTTTCGTCAATTACATAAATGATTTGGATGTGAGCATAGGAGGTATGATTAGTAAGTTTGCAGATGACACAAAATTGGAGGTGTAGTGGATAGCCAAGAAGGTTACCTCAGAGTACAATGGGATCTTGACCAGATGGGCTAATGGGCTGAGGAGTGGCAGATGGAGTTTAATTTAGATAAATATGAGGTGCTGCATTTTGGAAAGGCAAATCAGGGTAGAACTTATACACTTAATGGTAAGGTCCTAGGTGGTGTTGCTGAACAAAGAGACCTTGGAGTGCAGGTTCATAGCTCCTTGAAAGTGAAGTTGCAGGTAGATACGATAGTGAGGAGTGCATTTGGTATGCTTTCCTGTACTGATCAGAGTATTGAGTACAGGAGTTGGGAGGTCATGTGGCAGTGGTTATGCCACTGTTGGAATATTGCGTGCAATTCTGGTCTCCTTCCTATCGGAAGAATATTATGAAACTTGAAAGGATTCAGAAAAGATTTACGGAGGAACCTCAATTATCCGAAGGGCACGAGCAGGCATTATTTCATTTGATTAATCGTATGCCAGATAACTAAGTTTAGCCAAACATCGAGACCTTGCGATCTTGTCAGATAATCCAATATTCGTATAATCGAATGCTGGATAATCGAGGTTCCTCTGAATGTGGATGTTGCCAGGGTTGGAGGGTTTGAGCTATAGAGAGAGGCTGAACAGGCGGGGCTGTTTTCCCTGGAGCGTCGGAGGCTGAGGGGTGAGCTTATAGAGGTTTATAAAATCATGAGGGGCATGGATAGGATAAATAGACAAAGTCTTTTCCCTGGGATAGGGGAGTCCAGAACTAGAGGGCATCGGTTTAGGGTGAGAGAGGCAAGATTTAAAAGGGACCCAAGGGGCAACTTTCTCACACATAGGGAGGTACATGTATGGATTGAGCTGCCAGAGGAAATGGTGGATGCTGGTACAATTGCAATGTTTAAAAGGTATCTGGATGGGTATATGAATAGGAAGGGTTTAGAGGGTTATGAGTCAAGTGCTGGCAAATGGGACTGGATTAATTTAGGATATCTGGTCGGCATGGACGAGTGGGACAGAAGGATTTGTTTCCGTGTTGTACATCTCTATGACTCTAATTCTGTGCAGAGTAAAATGGGTGGCAAAAATAAATGGAATACATAATTTTGTTTTGTCATCTATGAAAAGAAAACTGCATTTAATCATAAGCACCTTCGTCGCTATTAGATGCAGATACGTTTTACAATGTCAGATTTTTCTGGGTCATTCTTTCAACAAGCGGCCTAATGTTCAAATCTCTTTCTTAAAATTATGGATCTCTGTGCCCAAAGCCAAAGGTCACTTGTTAACCAAAGGAAAGTGGAAGATTACGGGATGAGAAAGATTGGTCGATATAGTTTTGGAAGACAAACTCTAATTTGTTCCTAGGCCCCGTTTGCAGCCCACTTACAAACTCCGTGCACTTTCAGACTTGGGATTAAAACTGTGTTTGCCAGGGTTTCCCAGTACAGCCCTCCTTCTTGTCAAGCTAACTAAACCTCAAATGTAATTCCCTCTCCGTACTCCACCAGCTCAGCTAGACCAGGTTCACCTCTGATAGAGGTTAATAACTAAATCCCCAGATTAGTGAATGCATGCTCATTACAACCTCAATTAGCATTCATTTTTAGGAAAACAAATTTCAACTTCACTTCATGGACATTGACACAAGCAAACATCAGCAAATGCTTGAAATTCTGTTACACACTAATTGTTACGTGCTCAGCATGTGAGTCTAAAACAAGCACTTCTGTTGCCCAATATTCATCAAGTGCCAACACTTCAAATGGGCTCAGAATTTAAATATTAGGGCATAATTATGAATGAAATATCAGTGTATTCAGCCAAGTAGCTATGTCAGTATCAAATATTATGTTTCTCGTTAACACGGGCAAACAAGGAGTTGCTCATATATCATATGAGGATGACACAATAAAAGCAATATATTTGAGGAATAAGACAGATTTTCCAATGGTCCGACAGTCATTCTGCCCAGTGTACATGGGAGGTGCACATGGAGATCCCACCCAATCCCCAGTGTGACATACTCCAAAGGACTTGCCTGGGAAATTGGATTTTCCACGGGGCAACTCATCCATTTCTTGAATTCTCCGAAAGTTTCCATTAAAATCAAAGGCATTGAAGGGCACCAATGAAAGTAAAGCAAGTACTCACTCAGCAAAAGTTAGACCACTGAATACCTGTGCAACTATTCAACTGACCCCATATTTATCTCACATACCCTTAACCACACCTCCCCACAGAGACCGACCTGACCTCCCCACCCCAATTGGACCCACCCCTGCAAGCCAACTTCTCCCACCCTCGTGACCCGTCCTAAACTCTGCATCCCTTACCTTGCACCGCTGATACTCTATTCACTTGCCACTCCAGCCGCTACCCAGCTGGTACCTAATCCCTTACCCATCTGACAGCCTGTCTCCGCCTCCCTTACTAACCTGGTAATTTACCCAGCTGCCCCTCGACTAATCTAGCAATGTATCTCTCCCTCTTCTACAATCCCTACCCCGGCACTCTTCTCCACTACTATCCTGCTAAACCCAGCACCCAAATCCCCCACTCCACTCCCCCCACCCCCAACCTCCCCGCACCCTTATGTCACATTTGCCTTACTGTTTGACAGCAGTTGTCAAAGGGGTTACCTGGACCTTTAAATGCTAACTGCTGTGAGATGGGGCGTGATAAAGAGCTGGCTACATTACCAAGGTACACTTACTGCTGCACCACACTCACTTGGCTAAATGCTTGATGAGAATGTCCAGCATCTCTCGATTCTTTTCCGGAAGTTTATGGATGAGGGAATGAATTGGTTTGGTTCTGGAATCTGGGCTGGCACATTCTGTAAAAATGCAACAACAGCTCTTGTTAAATTGCAAAGAAATGCATCCTGATTTTATTCCTAAAGGGTTGAGCTCTAGTTTTGAAGATTATGGCCTCTTTGTCTGGACACTCTCGCCAGAAGAACAAGTTTCTACACAAATAAAAAAACCTGAATAGAGCATCCTTCAACCCTTTAAAGGCAAGATAATAAACATCAAACATTACAATAAACAGGTTTTAATTCTGATGACAGTTTCCTTCCCTTGATCCTCGTCTCTAGTTCAGTATTGTCAGATTGCAAGTCCAATATCTAGTCCTGGGTGAACTTGAACTTCTTTCAGCTTAATACTGAATCATTTGAAGTCAATACCTTTGACCTGATCATAAATTCTAGATACCAATTCCATCCCTTTTTCTGTTTCAATTTATTCATTCTATTTGGTCGTGAATTCAGCTTCTAAATGTATTAAGTTCTCCTTCATGAAAACCAAGTTTTTTGTTTTCCACGAAGTGTTTCACCAGATCTGAGCGTCACTGTGTGTTGTGATTGATGCAATTATCATCATTGAACATCCCCAGTTTTGACTTTATGATGGACAGCAGGTCATCACTGATTGTTAGGCCTAGGACACTAACCTAAGCAACTCCTGCAATGATGCCCTGCCATTGTAACATAATCTGCCTCCACCCATTTTCTGCTAAATCCCTCATCTGTGTTTTTGCCATGAACAGATTCCAAAGCTCTCCTGGTAAACTTCCTACCTGCTTCACTGAAATGGCAAATCCATTCAAAACCCTGCCACTCACAATCCTAGGAGAAAGTGAGGACTGCAGATGCTGGAGATCAGAGCTGAAAATGTGTTGCTGGAAAAGCGCAGCAGGTCAGGCAGCATCCAAGGAGCAGGAGAATCGACGTTTCGGGCATGAGCCCGAAAGATTCCTGAAGAAGGGCTTATGCCAGAAACGTCGATTCTCCTGCTCCTTGGATGCTGCCTGACCTGCTGCGCTTTTCCAGCAACACAGTTTCAGCACTTACAATCCTACTTGCACACCAAACTTCACTTACTCATAGCTACTGCTTTGACCTAGAATCACTCGGTGTTCACAACATTGCAAATTTGAAAGTTTCTTTCTTTTTTATCCACTCATTCTTCTCAATGTACAATTCTACACACATCAACCTGCCCAACAATAGCTCAATGCTTAACCTTTTGCCCGATGTTAGTCTCTCAAAGACCTGGGTATATTCAGGGATTCACACTCTAAGTCAGACATGTCACCCTGACATCTTTGTGCAGAATCAAGCGCACCTCATGTATCATATACATGTACATTACGAAAACTGTGGAGCAGTGAATTCAAATTGAATACTTACTGGCTAGCAAGATGAATTCCCCGTGCAACTTGTAAGTCATGAGGGGCTCTGGTAGATTTCTAGAACATTTACAAAATTAAAAATTAAATAACAGTCTAAATCAACTGTTTATTGATTAATGTAACAAGTATTGCTATTTGGTGTATGATGCTCAGATAATTATTTTCACAATGTTGAACCTCTACTGTTTTAGGAGAGTGTCCAATACCAGTCTCAAACCAAGTCTTCAACTAGTTTATCCTAATCTAGATAAACATGTGATGAGACTTATCTAATATATTTTACGTCTGGATTAGGAATTTCAGAGAGAAAAGGATAAAAATGGTTCTCTTGTTGTGCAGTATTACAATCAAAAATTTGAATATTTCTTATTCAAAGGGCATGTACATTGCTGGAAAAGCACAGCAGTTCAGGCAGCATCCGAGGAGCAGTAAAATCGACGTTTTGGGCAAAAGCCCTTCATCAGGAATACAGCTGTATTCCTGATGAAGGGCTTTTGCCCGAAACATCGATTTTCCTGCTCCTCGGATGCTGCCTGACCTGCTGTGCTTTTCCAGCACCACTCTAATCTAGACTCTGGTTTCCAGCATCTGCAGTCATTGTTTTTACCATGTACATGGCTGGCAAAGTTAACATTATTTTTCATCAAGGTGGTGATGATGCAAATGATGTTGGTGCACTTGCAGTGCCCTGAGAAAAGGAACTCCAGGATTGTGACCCAGCGCCAATGAAGGAATAGCAATAAATTTCGCAAAGGGCATACATGGCACAGACTGCTTTGTGCCATGTGTCTTTCTCACTGGTAGAGATTACTGATCTTGAAGGTGGTGCAAAAGGAGTCTCAGTGAGTTAATGCAATATAGCTTGGAGATGACACACACAGCAACCACTGTGCACTTTGGATGGAGTGAGTAAATGTTTACGGTGGTATATGCACATCAATCAAGTGAGCTACATTCTCCTGAATGCAGTCAAGCTTCTCATCTGTTGTGGAAGCTGCATTATCGAGATAAATGAGGAGTATTCCATCATAGTCCTGACATTGTTTGGAGGTGGTAAGTTTGGAAAGTCAAGTGAGTAGTCAATCCTGCATTATGTCCAGTCTCTGCTTTTGTAGCTATATTAATTATGTAACTGGTCCACACAGCTTTCTGGTTAACAGTAGGATGCTAAGATGTGAATGATAGAAAATGTGGTTATAGAAATACACCTAAATATTATTAGGTGGAAGATAGTCATCACCTGGCACCAGAAGGGCACATATCATTTGCTATTTATCAATCAAAGCTTGATGCTGTCTCGTTCTGTTGCACACAGATACAGCCTCCTTTATTATCTAATCAGTTGCAAGCATAAGTGAAGGCTGTGCAATTATCAGTGAACAACCCTACTTCTAATCTTATGATGAAGGGAAGTTTAAGGTGCTTGAGTCAGCACACTCCTGCAATGTCCAGCAATGACCGATTTCCACAAACAATCAGCTGTCTTAGTGCTCAGTGTGAAGAATTTTCCACACAATTCCCAGTGACATCCATCTTTCCTGGGTTTCATTTTAGTTGGTGGTCATTGGAGTCAAAATGATTTACTTGATGACAAGGGCAGTCACTGACATCTCACCGCTGGGATTCTTTTGTAATGTCCATGCTTGAATCAATGCCACAAGGTGGTCAGCAGTGGAATGGGACTAGCAGAATCCAGCCGGCTGCAGGTTATTGATGATTACTTGAAAGGCTGTTGATGAGAATCATCAATGAAGTGATGGAAGTTACCTATAGGCTTACTTTGTACTTTGTTGGGTGGATGGCAGAGGTATGGCTGTACTGGAACAACTTGGTTACAGCTACACTAAGTTTAACTGCACAGGATGTCAGCAAGACATCTTCAAACATGTAACCAGTGTTGTGTCAGTGTGCAAGCGATCAAATGAAATGTATCAGACTCGTATCTGCCTGAGGAGAACTTTGGCAAGATGCCTAGATGTATCATCCAGTCCACATTTCTCACTAAAACCAGTGACAATTCATCCAGCCTGGCCTTTTGCACATGCGCTGGATTCTGTCAAGGCTGAAACTATGATTGTTCATTCAGGATCTTCCTCCCATTTGTTGTCTGATGTCTACCACCATTTATAAGAGGATGTCTTAGAGTTTTGTTCATTTCTTCATTCATGTGATGTGGGTGTCACCAGTTTGGACAGCATCTATTTCCCATCCCTAATTGCCTAGAGGGCACTTAAGAGTCCACCACAGTGTTGTGGGTCTGGAATCACATGAAGGCCAAACCAGGTAATGCCCTTAAAGACATTTGTGAACCACGTGGGTTTTCATTGACAATCATCAATGGTTTCACGGTCATCATGAGATTCTTGTTTCCAGATTGCTACTGAATTCAAATTCCTCCATCTGCCATGGTAGGACTCAAATCCAGGGCCTAGAACATTACCCGGGTCTCCGGATTAATAGCCTAGCGATAATAAAGAATACAAGCATGGACTACTTTCTAAACGGTGAGAAAATTCGTAAAGCCAAAGTACAAAGGGATCTGGGAGTGCTACTCGAGGTTTCTCTAAAGGTAAACATGCAGGTTGAGTCCGTGATTAAGAAAGCGAATGCAATGTTGTCATTTATCTCAAGAGGGTTGGAATATAAAAGCACTGTTGTGCTACTGAGACTTTATAAAGCTCTGGTTAGGCCCCATTTGGAGTACTGTGTCCAGTTTTGGTCCCCACACCTCAGGAAGGACATACTGGCACTGGAACGTGTCCAGCGGAGATTCACACGGATGATCCCTGGAATGGTAGGTCTAACATACGAGGAACGGCTGAGGATCCTGGGATTGTTTTCATTGGAGTTTAGAAGATTAAAGGGAGACCTAATAGAAAGTTACAAGATAATACATGGCTTGGAAAGGGTGGACGCTAGGAAATTGTTTCCGTTAGGCGAGGAAACTAGGACCCGTGGACACAGCCTTAGAATTAGAGGGGGTAAATTCAGAACAGAAATGTGGAGACATTTCTTCAGCCAGAGAGTGGTGGGCCTGTGGAATTCATTGCTGCGGAATGCAGTGGAGGCCAGGACGCTAAATGTCTTCAAGGCAGAGATTGATAAATTCTTGATGTCACAAGGAATTAAGGGTTACGGGGAGAATGCGGGTAAGTGGAGTTGAAATGTCCATCAGCCATGATTGAATAGCGGAGTGGACTCGATGGGCCGAATGGCCTCACTTCCACTCCTATGTCTTACGGTCTTAATATCACTAGGCCATCGCCCTGCTTACAGAGCTTTGATCTGATACGTTGATGTTTGACTGCACCACTGTAACTCAGCATGCAGTTTACAACACAAGTAGTGCTATGTTATCCTGGCACAAGCCAGTCTGAGAGCTGTGTGCTTCAGGGTTCAGGCTGCTCCACCAGTAATGTAATTGGTCAGGCCTAATTGATAATGGACAGTGAAATCCCCCATTCAGAACACATTTGTAACCGTGCTACTTTCAGCTCTTTCTCCAAGTGGTGTGCAACATAAGGGAGTTGTACGATATTCAGCTGGAGGTTTCTTCGCCACGCTTGCCTGGATTCCACGACATTTTGTGGGTCTGGATTCTGTATTAAGGGCTCTGTGGGTATGTCCTACTGACTGTAAACCACTGTGATACCACTTCTGATAGGTTTACCCTGCCCCTGGAAACATTACATATCAGAATTCCACAACAGAAGGATTAGGAGGCGATTGTCAGATCAGATTTCAAAACGTGTAACTGACATTTATAAGGAAGTCACACATTTTCCTCACTTTTGAAAGCTGAAGTTTGTGTTTTAGTGCAGTCGAGAACTTCAGTCATAGCCATGTCTCAATATGAAACTCCTCGAAATAGCCAAGAATAGAAAGGTATTATATATCTGCTTACCGTAAATATTGTTTCAGTGCACTGGTGATGGTCTTTGTTTCCCATTCTAGTGAATTGTGCAGATCTAGATCAACACAAATCTTTGGATCTAGAAAATCAAAAGACATAAATTTACCAGGATAGAGATCTGGTTGTCATTATGTAGGGAAATCACACGATTAGCAATAATCTGGAGGCCAGACTAACCACAGTGCCACATACTGCACCTCCAGGAATACTGTAAACTCAAGGACCTGCAAGTTATTACCAGTGGAGAAGTTATGGCTTTTGAGATAGTTTCTTAGAACAGCATGATCTGGAACCAGCCAGACAGCAGGCTTTACTAGATTTGGTATTGTGTAACATGACAGGATTCATTAAAGATCTCAGGGTAAAGCCACCTTTGGGAAGCAGTGATCATAGAATGATGAAGTTTTGTGTCTAGTTTGAAAGGGAGAAGAATGGCTCTGAGGCAAGTATTGTAAATGTGAGTAAGGACAACGAAGAAGGCATGAGAGCTCAGCTAGGTGAAGTGAACTGGAAT
Organism: Chiloscyllium plagiosum; assembly: GCF_004010195.1. Taxonomy (NCBI): domain Eukaryota; kingdom Metazoa; phylum Chordata; class Chondrichthyes; order Orectolobiformes; family Hemiscylliidae; genus Chiloscyllium; species Chiloscyllium plagiosum. Next base: position 151,155,015 of record NC_057710.1, on the reverse strand, counting down.
ATTACACTCGGAGATGGAGCAGGAGAAAAACCATTTAAAGGGACATTTCAGAATCCTCAAAATAAATACATTCCTACTATAAAGAAAAATTCCGAGATGCAGACCCACCATTCATGGTTAAAAATTAAGGAAAGTAATTATGGAAATAACATATTGTACAAAGATGGCAGCTCAGATGACAAGTCAGAATACAAAGAACAACAAATGATTAAAAGGCTCATCAGGATAAACAAGTGACGTTGTTTCTGGGCTCACATCACATAGATTTCATCCTCAATCCCTTTCAAACATTCTCTCTTTTTAGCACTGTAATATTCTCCTTAATCAACAACACTAATACCCTCAGCTTTCCTTTCATTTCCTTTTTTTTCCAAATACCTTGAATTCAGGAACTTTTAGCACTCAAGTCTGGTGATCTATTTTTGTGACAGGTCTTTGTGAAGGCTACATCATGATATTCCAATATGGCCAGCCACACCTGCAGTTGACTAACCCTCATTTGATTTGCTTGTTTATATGCACGTGTAACCATTTGAGTTTGACCCTTATACAAAACTCCAAACAGTATTGGAAGCATTTATCTCACTGGCTTGAGAGGCAGTCAATGACATTTTCAGCTGTTGGAAATACTTTTCCATCCAAAATGCTAGCATCCCTCATCTCAGACAACAACAACGTAAGAACTGTTTCCACAAATGATTGTGAGGGTAATCAGCATGCTTGCCTGGATAAAATTAATCATGCCAACAGACTGAATAAAGCTGGAAGTAATTCTGTATGCAGCAGAAGGTTGAGGACATATCTAGTAAAAGAATTCAAAATACACGAGGGGTTTATTAAAGTCGATAAGGAGAAACCTTTCCAGCTGATAAGCGCACAAACTGAAGATAATTAGCAAATGAACCAGAGGAACATTCCTGTACATAGCAGGTTGTTGCAAACTGGAATGTACTGCCTAAACGTGTGAGAATTGCAAATTTACTAGCAACCTTCCAGAGGTAAGAGGTGATATACTAGAAAATAAAACATTTGCAGGATTGGGAGAGAAAGGAAATAGCCCTTTCAAAGTGTTAGCACTTCACAAGGAACTAAATGGAGGCAGGCTCTACAATTCTATCAATTTCCTCCATTTTAAAACTCTTATCGACAATAATTCTGGTCTGGTGCAGTTGTATTTATCTGGCTTATTTGTAAAAATACTTACCAGTCAGCAAACTCATAAGCCTCTGGACTTTTGAACTGACTCCAACCACTCTATATATTCCTTGATCATTAAGTCCTGGAAAACAAATCAAAAAGAATCTCTTATGAACAGCAATAATGAAGAAAACTACCAAGAGTTTTATATTCCCATTTCATAAATGCACGAATTGTTTTTGCTGTAAATAATATCAATGATTTTAGTAACAATTCAGGGTAACTCAACAAGTATTACCAGTTCAAACATATACTTAGTATTTTTAAGTAAGCTGTCTTCTGACACAGCATAGATTTGCTGTACTGCACATGATTTATTTCTGCTTCCTGTTCCACCCTTCTATTCCTGAGAATATTACTTCTTCATCCTTCACAGCAAATAGGAAACAACAGGAAAACAGGCAGCACGAAGACCCTGTAGCAGAGTTATACACTCATGAAGAGGAGCAGATTCTTGTTATTGAAGATATTAAAATATAGAACAGCCCATTCTGACAAAAGATTCACGTGCATCGAGATGTTCCACATTGCTGGGGAACTTCAGTAAGCTTGAAACTGTACCTTTGAGTCGAGAAACCCATTATACATTTCCCAAATACTATGAGCATCTAACCAGGGCAGAGGAAGATCCAGTCCTGGACACTATGTTTTATTCATTCACAGGTTGTGGGTATTAGTGGATAGGCCAGCATTTAATGCTCAATCCCTAATTGACCAGAAGACAGTTAAGACTCAACCACATTGTTGTGGGTGTGGAATCAAATGTCAGTCAGATGAGGAAAGGATGACAATTTCTTTCTCTGAAAGACATCAGAGAACTAAATGGGGTATCCGATAAATGGCAATGGTTTCGTGGGCACCAATATACTCTTCATTCCAGATTTTTATTGAATTCAAATTCCATTATCGATCATGGTAGAATTTGAGCCTGGGGCCCCAGACCACACTATCACCTCACCCGCATTAACCTTTATGGCTTATACTATCCCCCTGCCTTATGCTTCACCTGCACTAGCTCGTGATTTCTATTGACCCTCACCCTCGAACTATGAATTTCCCCCGATCCCACATTGTCGATGTTGATTTGCCTACTCATCCCTTGAGCCACGAATTATTGATGTCCCAATGCCCTCCTGACTTTGATCCATCACAATCTTGAGGCAACCTGCAGCCTCATTTCTCGTGCACACCCCCGCAACACCCACCCCCTCAAAGACAGGACATACAACCCCGACTCCTGACCTTGGAACTCTGACCCTGCCACATTGAACGCCCCACATCATCCAGAAACGACTATGTGCCCAACACACATCATCACCATTCAGACTTGTTGACAAAATTACTGATACCAATCACCACTTCCTGGGAACTCAGCTACCTGTTATGCACCTTTGAGTCGAGAAACCCATTATACATTTCCCAAATACTATGAGCATCTAACCCAGGGCAGAGGAAGATCCAGTCCTGGACACTATGTTTTATTCATTCACAGGTTATCAGTCTAACCAATACAGAACAGGACAGACACACGCTGCCTTGTTTACCCTTCCACCTTTCCTCAGGTAACGTTCTCCTTTTTTTAGATGATGTTCCAACATTCCCCATGGATTCTACCTCCCCTACGGTGCCTTTGCTCCACTTGAAGGACTGAGACCATAACTCCACCTAACCTTGATTATATTGTGAGAAGGACAAAGCAGCAAGGTATTCACACCAAACACTTGGGAGGTACTGCGTCAGGAGTCTGAAGACACCAATTTCACAACAGAGTAGAACTTATTTGGGAGGGGGCAGTTAATTCCAACTAAGTGGTCTTTTTATTAGATATAAATGTGTGCAAATAGATTTTCTGACTGCTGCACTGAGGAATTCTGATAGACCTAATTAATGTCCCCCACTGGCCATTCTTCTTGTCTTGTCCAGGACAGGAGGATTTCCCCTGACCACACTATTACAGCACTGATATCCTTTCACTTCTCTAGTTACACACCCACAATGCCAATGCTGCCCATCACCACCAAGAGCAAGGCAAAACAGCAGGTCCAATAAAAAACAGAGATAGCACACTGTATTGCCCACACCATTCTGATCCATACCAGCCTTCAAGTCAACTGAGAGTGTGGCGCTGGGAAAGCACAGCAGGTCAGGCAGCATCTGAGGAGCAAGAGAATTGACATTTCGGGCATAAGCCCTTCATCAGTGTTTTTCCAGGACTACACTCTCGGTTCTGAGCTCCAGCATCTGCAGTCCTCACTTTCTCCTTCAAGTCAACTGAGCCGCTCAAGAAATCTACCCTGCTGTGGTGACATGCACTTTCACATACACACATTGAATACAATGAATCATGTTGACAGAAACTCCAATTTGTTTCCTTTCATAAAGAATCTCTCCCATTCTTTCCACTGGCCTACATTGGAAGTAGTTGCAGACTGATACTCAACTTGTTTGATTGCACTGTGATTTCACCTTTATGGCCAGCAAATCCTAGAGCGGGACTTGAACAGCTCGGGGGGAAGTAGAGACATTATCCATTGCGCTTGTTTTTTTTAAAATGTTACTACCAATGAAATGTGTATTATGTGCATAGATCATTGCTTGAAAATAATTAACTATATGCTTACTATAAACTAGGGAGTGTTGCTGAACAAAGAGACCTTGGAGTGCAGTTTCATAGCTCCTTGAAAGTGGAGTCGCAGATAGATAGGATAGTGAAGAAGGTGTTTGGTATTCTTTCCTTTATTGGTCAGAGTATTGAGTACAGGAGTTGGGAGGTCATGTTGCGGCTGTACAGGTCATTGGTTAGGCCACTGTTAGAATATTGCGTGCAATTCTGGTCTCCTTCCTGTCGGAAAGATGTTGTGAAACTTGAAAGGGTTCAGAAAAGATTTACAAGGATGTTGCCAGGATTGGAGGATTTGAGCTATAGGGAGAGTATGGAATGAGCTGCCATAGGAAGTGGTGGAGGCTGGTACAATTGCAACATTTAAAAGGCATTTGGATGGCTATATGAATAGGAAGGGTTTGGAGGGATATAGGCCGGGTGCTGGCAGGTGGGACTCGATTGGGTTGGGATATCTGGTCGGCTTGGACAGGTTGGACCGAAGGGTCTGTTTCCGTGCTGTACATCTCTATGACTCTATGACGCTATTATTGACAGTAAGGTGGTTTGTTTTGAAGTTGTGGAAGACACATTTGAAAATCCTCACAAATGCATTAAAGAAAACTAATTGTTGATATAATTCACCATCAAAATCTAATAAGGTCAATTAAGTACATGCATTAAAAAAGGCAACTCAACATACACATCTACAGTGATTTTAAGAACAGCAAGACAGTGACAGAGAACATCAATATTGTTAATTCCTTCATATTCAAAATATTAAAAAATTATAAAATATTATTCACTTCAACACATTGCTTTAATATAATTGGTTTCAAATGTCAAAAAAAATATTGCATTACCCCGTGTTTCAAGAGCATGGATGCACTTCTTTATTAGTTTGAAACCCATCTCATCTAGTTGGACACCTTCGGAAAAGAAAATAAAGTCGCCTTTGTTGCATAAGTAAATACTAAACACTTCATTTTAAAATGAAAGATTTTTGTGCATGATTTTTTCAATGGGTTGACAACACAATGACAGCAATTAAAAATGTAAACCTTAATTTTATTGTATTAGAAGGAAAATTAATAATGCTGACACCTGACCTGAGGATACAAGAGACTCTATAAAATTATGCAAAACATTAGTTCAGAGGTTGAATGAGGCAAAAGAAATCATGCTAATGGTAGATAATCCATAACAAGATTTAATATTTCAATATATATGGATATACTTACTTCCTTCTTTCTTGGAATTACTCCTAGTAATTAAATATACCTGTCATTGAAAGAAACATTGTTACAACACCCAAGAAAGAAAATCACTGGAACATTTAAGAGACAGAGCAAATCCATCTCTATAATTAAAGACTTAGCCATACTGTGGAATCTGAAAACATCTGTCCTGTCATTTCATGGCCATGATCACAGTCATTAGCCAAGGCAAGAAACTGAACATTTATCTAATACCTTTATTACAAACACTGAAGCGAAACCAGAGAGGGTCCACTTTAGGTGACAAGCCTCGGCCAAACATATGGAGATGCTAGGTTGTCCAAATACCAGGGAAATCCCGCTTAACATCCTCGGTTAGGTCCAAGGGAAAGCAAGGCACTATATTCGACACTGGCGTGGTTGTAAGAGTTATCCAACAAAGACATGTATCAGTCCACCAACATTATAATAATCAAATAATCGAATCAGAATTATATCTAAATGCAACTTAGCATTTTTCTAAATAGTTCTTTTTACGTAGAGTTTATTTTTCCATTAGTTGGTGACAATTCTTGCAAAGCACTTGTAATCTTCCATCTGAACTGACTAAATAGTATCTACGGTAAAGGGAAGGTGAAGTTGTATTGTACATTTACCCCAACTCTCATAAGCTATAATTCCTTGCATCCTGTAAATGCTATTACATTAATGTTCTCAATTATATTTGCTTTTCTTGGTAAAATATCTAAATAGACAAGCACTTGAAAGCACTTTAAGCTCCCAATCCCATGGCTTTTGGCTTTGGCTTTTGTTCCGGCAAATGACCATGTTCAAAAGCACGATGAAAGCCAATCAAATTTACAGATGACACTCAGGAAAGTTATAGGTGGCAAGCTGCCAACAAGTGAAAAGGACCTACAACAGAAATCAAAGAGCTTTAAGAAAAAAAAAGGAGCGTTCTTTAACGAATGGCACAGAACTGACCAAGCAAGAAACTGGAAGTGACAGTAGGCTCTGAATTGACCATGTTTACTCCTTGCATAATAACATAAAACCAAGATAAATAGCAGGCTGAGCTGTGTTGCCAAATCAAGAGTTCAGTTCTGAACAAACTGTGCTCGGCTCTGGAGCAAAGGAACGACCAGGGTAAAATTAGGGCCTGACAAGGACGGTAGTGGGAAGTTGTGCATGGAGTCTGAAGAGATAGGGGAAGCTAAATGAATAATTTTCATCAGGTTTCAGACAGGAAAAAGACAATGTTGTTGAGGAGAATACTGAGATACAAGCTATTAAAATAGATGGGATTGAGGTTCATAAGGAGGAGGTGTTAGCAATTCTGGAAAGTGTAAAAATAGTTAAGTCCCCTGGGCCGGATGGGATTGACCCTAGGATTCCCTGGGAAGCCAGGGAGGAGATTGCAGAGCCTTTGGCTTTGATCTTTAAATCGTCATTGTCTACAGGAATAGTGCCAGAAGACTGATAGATAGAAAATTATGTCCCCTTGTTCAAGAAGGGGAGTAGAGACAACCCTGGTAATTATAGACCAGCGAGTCTTATTTCAGATGTGGGTAAAGTATTGGAAAGGATTATAAGAGATAGGATTTATAATCATCAAGAAAGGAGTAATTTTATTAGGGAATAGTCAACACAGTTTTGTGAAGGGTAGTCATGCCTCACAAACCTTATTAAGTTCTTTGAGAAGGTGACCAAACATGTTGATGAGGGTAAAGTGATTGATGTGATCTATATGGATTTCAGTAAGGTTCCCCACGGTAGACTATTGCAGAAAATACAGAGGCATGGGATTGGGGGTGATTTAGCGGTTTGGATCAGAAATTGGTGAGCTGAAAGAGGACAGGGTAGTAGTTGATGGGAAATGTTCATTCTGGAGTTCAGTTACTAGTGGTGTACCGCAAGGATCTGTTTTGGGGCCACTGCTGTTTGTCATTTTTATAAATGACCTAGATATGAGCGTAGTAGGATGGGTTAGTAAGTTTGCAGATGACACTCAGGTCAGTGGAGTTGTGGATAGTGTGGAAGGATGTTGCAGGTTACAGAGAGACATAGACAAGCTGCAGAGGTGGGCTGAGAGGTGGCAAATGGAGTTTAATGTGGAAAAGTATGAGGTGATTCACTTTGGAAGGAGCAACAGGAATACAGAGTACTGGGCTAATGGTAAGATGCTTGGTAGTGTAGATGAGCAGAGAGATCTCGGTGTCCATGTACATAGATCCCTGAAAGTTGCCACCCAGATTGATAGGGTTGTTAAGAAAGTATACAGTGTATTAGCTTTTATTGGAAGCAGGATTGAATTTCGGAGTCATGAGGTCATGTTGCAGCTGTACAAAATTCTGGTGTGGCTGCACTTGGAATATTGTGTATAGTTCTGGTCGCTCCATTACAGGAAGGATGTGGAAGCTTTGGAAAAGGTGCAGAGGAGATTTACCAGGGTTGTGCCTGGTCTGGACAGAAGGTCTTGTGAGGAAAGGCTGAGGGACTTGAGGCTATTTTCATTAGAGAGAAGAAGGTTGAGAGGTGACTTAACAGAGACATAAAAGATGATCAGAGGATTAGATAGGGTGGACAGTGAGAGCCTTTTTCCTCGGATGGTGATGGCTAGCATGATGGGACATAACTTTAAATTAAGGGGGTGGTAGATATCGGACAGATGTCATAGGTGGGTTCTTTACTCAGAGAGCGGTAAGGGATGGAATGTGCTGCCTGCAACAGTACTAGACTCACTAACTGTAAGAGCATTTAAATGGTCATTGGATAAACACTTGGATGAAAATGGAATAATGTAGGTTAGTTGGGTTTCAGATTAGTTCCACAGTTTGGTGCAACATCAAGGGCCGAAGGGCCTGTACTGTGCTGTAATGTTCAATGTTCTATGCCTGATCAGTACCAACTTGAGTTGGCAACATGAACACGGTGCTTATTTCTCATCATTAAGAAACAAAGAAAACATTCAAGTCCTAGAACAAGTTAAAAGGGCACTCCAGCCGATTCCTCATTAAAGAAGCTTTCTTTATAAGTTTGGACAACTTGCACAGGAGCTTTAAAAGTAGACATTTGAGAGGGGACGTACATTTTCAGGAAATTAGGTACAAAATGTTAATCTTTCACAAATTTTCCCTTTCATTATTTCAAGATCCATCACTTACCGTGCAGCCAAAGGGCCAGAAACATCTCTAAATAATAATGCGTAATAACGTATTTGTTTCTAAGAACAAGCCACGTCACTCATACCTTTACAGACTTCCCCAGACTGATGACTTTGTGAACAGTGAAGAGATATTTGAAAGCATGGCACACATTACCCTATAACCTGCGCACACATCCTTCCCCACAAGCAAGGAATGTCAAGAAAGAAGGAGCAAAAATGGCATTCTCAAACAATATTTTGAAAGTTTTATTGCATAAAGATGTGCTCTGTCAAGTGCCCACGACTGTGCTTACAGAAAGTATATCATATGCTCGACAACACAGCTACATAAAGAAGTATAATCGACACTGATGTTACAGAGCAGCAACAAGCCACATCCAGAGGCTGAGAATGCTTTGAAAATAATTACTGAAAGCAATGTAGTTAGTACAGGCTTTTCCATGGTTTGGCTGGTGAAAGCTTAAAGCACTCTTTTATCCAAGGAGAAATTTTATGTTTAATTGGGCAGTCTTTTATTTTCAAAATTGAATATCGTCTTGTTGCAACTGTTTAGTGGGGAATGGATTGTTGGAAGTACAGATAAAGGAACAAACTTTCAAAATGATGACCCAAGTCTTCCCACTAGGACAGAAATTCCTGATTCTATGCCAGATCAGACAAAACGTTATCCGGGCTTTGAGAAGATTTGTAGCTCAGGTTGAGGTTCTGGATGTATGTTTCCACGCTGAGCTGAAAGGTTCATGTTCATCATCACCATACTAGGTAGCATCATCAGTGAGCTTCCGGATGAAGCATTGGTGGCATGCCCCATTTTCTATTTATGTGTTTAGGTTTCCGTGGGTTGGTGATGTCATTTCCTGTGTTGGTGGTGTCATTTTCTGCTTTTTTGTTTCTCAAGAGGATGGTAGACGAGGTTCAAATTGATGTGTGTGTTGATGGAGTTCTGGTTGGAATGCCATACCTCTAAGAATTCTCGAGCGAGTCTCTGTTTGGCTTGTCCTAGGATGGATGTGTTGTCCCAGTCGAAGTGGTGTCCTTCCACATCTGTATGTATCCATTTACCTACCCAGGATCTTTCCAGCCAGCCATCTGATGCAGAATCCTTACAACAAATGCAGTCTAGCAAACCATCAGAAAGAACTTCCATAGGAACCATGCCCCATTCTTACTACAATAGGGTTCCAGAACACTAAATATTTAAAGGTCCAAAGCCATTTTGACAGCAACTCAGAGAAATTGGTCAGGTAAATGGGAGAGGGATTAGGGAGACAAGTGCATTGGTAAGGGGGTATTGTGCCAGGTGAGAGAGGGAATAGGTTGCAGGCTGGATAAGGGGCAGGTGCCAGGTAGTGGATGAGGAAGTAGGCTAGATGGTGGGTGAGGTGACATGTTAGTGGGTATGGGGGGGGGGGGGGAGAAATGGTGCAGGAGTCTGTGGGTCATTTGAGTGCTTGGGGTGGGTGAGGATTTATTTTGGGCCATTTGTGTCCAAGAAGCCACTGAAGTAGGGTCTGCGTTACAGTTAACCAGGAGTTACAGCTGCTGTTAATCCTATAATCTCTCCCAGGTAACCAAAGAGGGAAGCATATCTGAACTCAGAGTTGAGAACCTTTTCAGAGGGCGCCAGATCCAAATGGCTGATAATTGCTGTTATGTTGTTGCTTCCTTCAGAACCGGGAATTACATATCAGGTTGACAAATGGCAAATCTGAACACTTTATTGACAATGCCCGCACCACCACAGCTGGTTCAAGGCTGGTGCCAAGCTCTGCCTCTCCAGGTCACCTGACCAGCTCTTAAAGGGCAGCACTCCCAAATCTACTCTTAACACCCTTCTCCCTTTGTTTTAAAACTCACATTAATAAATACAACAATTATCAACATTATACAGGCATTGTAGCCAACATAAGTATGGAAGAATCACCACTCCCTCTCTGTACAGGATGTTCTGTCCATTGTCTACATTGACATGATCAATCTCTCAGAGGGGATTGTGGTCTCTAGAAAACCATGTCCTCATCTCAGGAACTTTTCCCAAGCTTCCGGAAGCTTCTGTTGATCCACAGATACACCCCGTTCTGATTGGCTGTTGTCACCCTGTGACTTTGCTGCTGTGTCCTCCTTGGATACAGCCAACCCTGGCTCAGAGCCACATGACTCGGTCAACACCACCACTCCCATCTGGACTGGCTCTGTATTCAGGAGGGACTTACCCAGTGCAGTGACCAGCTGGTCTGTGTCTCCTCCAGGCCGTTCATCCCTAGTCTATACCGTATATGACAATGGTCCTGTTTGAGCCATCACAGTCACTGGGATCTATTTTCCCCAGATGTATAGTTCTGCCAATATGGCCTCTCCTCTTTGGAACACCCTCAGCAGTGAGGGTCCCACCTTTCTGAACATCTGTCCTTGGTGATTTCACTCTACCATCTCTCTGGTCTCTTCCAGCCGCAGCAAGTCAAACTTGGTTCTCAGTTGGTGGTTGTGCATTAAGGACGTCGGCGAGAACTGGATTGTCCCTTGAGGCGTGTTGCTCGACATGCTGAGGAACCTGTTCAGTCACCGTCCCACTGACCCCTTCCCTTGTGAGGCCTTTGCGGCCTGCTTCAAGGTTTGTACAAATCTCTCCAGCTGGTTGTTTATCACAGGGTGATATGGTGCCTACTGCACGTGTAACTGACTCCATGTTTTTCCAAGTACTCCTCAAACACGCTTGCACCATTTACTGTGAACCATCTTATGCCCTTACTGTCCAGGAGACTGGAGTTGTCTGTATCGGACGGTGTTTAATGTGGGGAATGACAGTTGTTATTCTTCACAAGTCTTCAGTACTATCGCTGAAGTGTTGTCAGGGCCCGTAGCCTTTGCAGTATGCAGTGCCTCCAACCGTTTCTTGGTATCATGCGGAGTGATTCAAAACGGCTGAAGACTGGCACAGTGGTTAGCACTGCTGCCTCACAGCCCCAGAGACCCGGGTTCATTTCCCGCCTCAGGCGACTGACTGTGTGGAGTTTGCACGTTCTCCCCGTGTCTGCGTGGGTTTCCTCCGGGTGCTCCGGTTTCCTCCCACAGTCCAAGATGTGAAGGTCAGGTGAATTGGCCATGCTAAATTGTCCGTAGTGTTAGGTAAAGGGTAAATGTAGGGGGTATGGGTGGGTTGCGCTTCGGCGGGTCGGTGTGGACTTGTTGGGCCGAAGGGTCTGTTTCCACACTGTAAGTAATCTGTAATCTGGGTCCCCAGAACATTATTTGAGTCCCTGGGTTAACAGTCTAGCGATAATACCATTCAGCCACCTCCTTCCCTTGAAGACATCTTTGTACCTGTCCAGGATCTTTTACAAACATCATGTTTGAGCCTGCCAGCCTAATAACCAGGCCTCAGTTCAACTTTAATGTTTCTAACCAGCAGCATCCAAATAATGTACAATATTCGCATTTTACTATGTAAAGTGGCAATTTGGCACACTGGTTCTTTCGCTGTATTTTTACCTTATACTTTGTCCTCTGAATTGTCTCCTTTAGACACCCTTTCTCTTACAGGAAATATGACCATCTGTCTACGTCTGTGGCATTCGGCTTCTCAAGTCCAACACATTGACTCCTTGAGACTACTCTTGACACATTTGCGGCATTTAACATATGAGGGACACTTGAGGACTCTGGGACTATACTCGATGGAAGGATGGGGTGGGGGGGGGTTCTGATTGAAACTTACAGAACACTGAACAGCTTCGACACAGCAGACACTGGGAAGGTGGCAGGAGAGATGAGGACTCAAGGGTACAGCCTTAGAGTAAAGGGCAGATCCTTTAGAACAGAGTTAAGGAGAAACTTCTTTAGCTAGAGAGTGGTGAATCTATGGAATTCACTGCCACAAAAGGCTGTGGAGCCAGATCGTTGAGTATATTTAAAACAGAGATAGATAAGTTCTTGATTGCCAAGGGAGTCAAACGCCACAGGGAGAAAGTGGGGAAACGGGGTTGAAACATCGATCAGAGCTGAGAGTGTGGTGCTGGAAAAGCACAGCAGGTCATGTAACATCTGAGGAACAGGAGGATGCCCATTCCCGATGAAGGGCTTATGCCTGAAACGTTGATTCTCCAGTTCCTCAGATGATGCCTGACCTGCTGCGCTTTTCCAGCACCACCCTCTCAACTCTGATCTCCAGCAAGTGCAGTCCTCACTTTCTCCTCCTTGAAAAGCCGATTAACCATGAATGAATGGTGGAGCAGACTCGATGGGCTGAATGGCCTAATTTCTGCTCCTATGTCTTTATGGTCTTACGATCAGTGGTTGGTACCGCACTCTGCCAAGTATCTGCTACTTGATGCGTCTGGGTGTTATCACTCAACTACGTTGCTTCACTAGTGGCCAACTCTATCGAGATAGCTATTTCAAAAGATACCTTGAAATCCAGGTCTCTTCTTGTTGGACGGCTTTGTAGCAAGAGGCCAGAAACCAAATGGTGCAGCAAGATGTCTCAGAGGAACCATCCAAATTCAAAATGTTCCGCTAACTTCTAAGGCAGTCACAAATTGGATGATGGACTCTCTTTCCTGCTCTACCCGTTTATGACAATGGAAACATTCAGCAGTTTTGGTGCAAAATAATTTCCTAATAACGGAAACAAAACGGCAATAGGATACTATGGGTAATAACCAATGACGCCCAAGAACGCCTCTGCAGGTACAAGAGGGAAATGGTGTACCAAAAATCACTGTACTTGCACACAACTGACCAGCAGTGGATCACAACTCTTGAACAGGCCATCAACATCAAACAATACAGAAACAGAAGAAAGTAAAGGCTTATCTTTCAAGAGAAACTGGCCAAACTGATACAAGGTAATGACAATGACAGGTCAGGTGAATGGATAAGAAATTTCTCCAAAAGAGCGCTAACAAACACGGACAAAGCCGGTCTAGTACCCGGACTCATTACAATCATAAAGACGCAAACAAAACATTCCGGGTAATGGCCATTTACTGTTCAGTAAGGCGTCGGGACTTCTTGACGCAAATCCTTTCATGAGTGTCTGGTTCCTAACTATAGGAGACTGGAACACACCGGCTGATATGTTGTTCACTTGTTTAAAATAATAAGTGGTAACCTTGGTGGTCTTTCTCCTCCACAGTGAGTTTATTCTGCCTCACTCATTCCAATTTACTGCTAAACAGTGTAAGCAATGTTTGCCTCTGGTCAGTTTGTGTCAATGTGCTGACATTGTCTGTCCATGAACCAGGAATTGCCTGCTTTATCCAGTTAATGGAGGCCTTTCTCAGCTTTGACATTTCTTGTGCCAACTGCCTAAAGGCAATACCAGGTACCACGTTGGCTTTTCTTCCACCTGTCTGTTCTAGTCTTTCGGGCACACACCCAGACTACAGACCAAGCTCTCACTATAATCGGTGTGGGTCGGTGTGGACTTGTTGGGCCGAAGGGCCTGTTTCCATGCTGTAATGTAATCTAATAATCACTGTTCTTTTCAGGCAGGTACTATCTGAACTTGCCTGAATTTTCAGAACCCAAGTGTGATATAATACAACTGCAAATGCTGTTTTCCAGTAAATGCTTCCTGAGATACCTCAGTTGTGTTTGAAGGGTCTAATCTTGAGGAGTCCCTCCTGATCCTGAATGCTATTTCTAAGGCAGTGTGCAAACTCTTGAGACCCTTGATTCATTGCAGTATCTGACTTGGTCATAGTATCTGTAAATGCAGAAAACACTATGATCTGTGAAAAGGCAAGTGATTTGCACATCCATGCATATTCCTGTAATCAGTTTGCAGACTTTATGAGCTTGGAGTCACAGAATGACTCAGTAGGGAAAGGTAGGTATCCTTCCTCAGGAGCAGCCCACCTTTCTTCAGTGACTGTCTGACTTTTCCACATGTGCTGCCTATTTTGAATTCCCAGACTCTCCCTGAGACTCAGCTTATGTGGCATTTCCTTTGATTTGAGAACCAAGTGCTGAATGAGCCCAGCACGCGTTATTCCTGAAGACTAGCAAATCTAATTGAAAGGAGCATAACCAGTCAATGCTTGCTAACACCCAGACGGTAATTAGTCCACCCAGCTGAACAGCCGAGTCCCTGAAACATGACTGTCGTGAAGTTATGCAATTATAACCACTAGAGCCAGGAACGCAATCCTCTTTCCACAGTCATTTGTCACAAGTGTATTACTCCCCAGTCCCATGATCAGCAATGTTATCTTTTCAAAGGAAGAATTGCTCAGAACTGACGCTGTATGACTTCACTTCGCTTTGATGAGGGTACCCTTTTCTAATATAAAAATTGAAGTTGGAAGTGTAGATAATTTGAGCTGTGTACCTGAAACAGCAGCAGTTGTGTGCCCTCCCTATAATTTACCTGAATGCAAATATTTAAGTAAATGTCCTCACCAGATGTAAACTATTTTAGCTTGTCTTCAATATTTCACAACTTCTTTCTAAGTTCTTTCATGCAATTTTACCAATTCTTATACCAGATGAGTGGATCAAGTCAAGGAAAAAAAAAGATTTTCTGTAACTTTGAAGATGATCAATAGTCACAAAGCTGTAAGTTTACTCATGCTCTGTTTTCACGATATTCTTCACTTTTGTGGATTTTCCCACATCAGCTTCCATGGCAAAAAATGCCGATTTTCCCCTTGTACTTGGAAAAACTGCCACCAATAGCTCACTATGCCTCTTGCTATGACTGAGAGATCATTGATAAATTTAAGGACTTATGTTCAGCACTCTCCTCCTCGAAGAAAATACACACTGTGTTGGCTCATCGGTTAACTGTACGAGTTAAATGGCTGCTAAGCTATCTGTGCAGCATTTGTTTTGACAATTTGCTCAGTTCTGCATTACTGCCCAATGCTCAATGCAGTCAAGTTAGAAAGCAGGTTGTTCAAGGAACTGCACTGTAAGCAGTGCATTTAATAAGCATTAAAAAGCACAATTTAAATCCTACTTAACACACGGTGTACCAATTTCACTCTATTACTTTTTACAGCAGAACACACTACACATTGAAGAATATCAAATCACTGTTAAACACCAGGTTTCACAGCCACACAACATCAAAGCACTGAATGCCCATTATAACTTACTGGTTCTTTTCCATCCAAAGCTTCCATCCACTGCCTGCGATCATCTTCTGTAATAGCCTGCATGGTAATCACACCTTGCCTGCAAAGCATATCAACATGAAAAAGTATATGTTTGAAATGGGAGGCCATTTCACGCATTATAGCTTCAAAATTGAAAATTCTTCCAGAATGCATTCGTGACATTTTCATAACCCAAATATTTTTTTTAAGATCCTAACACTTGAGTGCAGAGGATGAATATTTTACAGTTGGTGCACATCAAAGCAGGATAATGTCCACAATTCATTATAATTCAGCAAGTGCGTCCAAAAGTGCAACAAGCAATTTGAATGAGTTCTTCCACATCAGCAGTGAAACAGAACACCACAATGCAGAAAGGATACAGATGCTCAGAAAAGCAAACCGACGTCAGAAATTTTGCAACAGTTTCATCATCGGTCTTCTGCAGTTGAAAAATGCCCTGCAGCTGCCAAATTGTCTTCATTTTTGTCACTTTGTAAAAATTAATTTGTATTCTATCCACCCTGAATTATTTTGGCCCTCATGTCGTACATCAGTCTCATGGTTGTCCACAGTTAGTGATTATAACCCACCATGTTTAGCAAAGTCCTTTATAATACGAGACCAGATCCCCCATTTTGACAGCTTTGGTCACATGTCTACAAAACAAACAGTAAACCATTGTGGCTTGGGCTGATGGTATTTGTAAACTGCTTTTTTTTGGTTGATTTGGTAAGTCATGAAGCACAGTCATTTTTAAAACTGACAACATTGCTAGCTATGTGAGGTTTCACAGAAGGATTGTGCTTAGGACTGTCTCTTTAATTCAAGGTAAAGTGGAGCGATGAGTTCTTCCCAACAAACCCTGTGAGACTTAGTTACTATGGAGACTGGAGACCCAAGGAGAAACATATTGAGAGCAAGCTGCAAAGTGCTCACAGCAGACATCAAAGGCAGGAGCAGTTGGGCTGAGTGCAGATGAACTCAGTCCCAGTGATTCTGGACAGAAAAGGAGGCCTCACACAGACAAGAGACTGCAGATGGTCAGATCAGCAGACAGGAAATGGGTGGTGACCCTCTCCTTGGCAAGGACAGCAACCTCTGGTTGAAGAGAGACATCCCATGACACTCTGAAGGTTCTCAAAGATTTGTGCTGGACAAACAAAGGAGGGGAAGTGCCATGGCAGTCCTTACTACTATTAGTCGCTTTCACAATTCCCATAAAATGAAAGGAAGTATCTTTCTATCTCTGTGGAACACTGCAACAGAGTGAAATGGGGAAAAGTGAATCACTTGGAAGACACAAGACACAGAGCAGGAGCAAGGAGTTGGTAGTGCCACTGGACAAATAATGTCGAGACTCAGGCTAAAGCTCTGGGGACATGGGTGAAAAGTAAATTCAGTGAATAAATCTGGAATATAAAACGAAACTCTGAGGGTGACCATGATGATTACCTTGGATTGCTGCAAAGCTCGTCTGGTACACAATGCCCTTGACTGAAGGAAATCTGCCATCTTTACCAGGTCTAGCCCATGAGCGACTCAAAACTAAAAACATTTTTTTAGACCTTTAACTGCCCTCTGTAATAATTCTGTAAGTCATTTAGTTCAAGGGCAGTTAGGGCAGATGCTGGATTTGCTAACGACATTCACATCTCAAAGATATAAAGGATATCTTAGAACCACACCATAGAGCAGGTAGCCCTTTGGCTATTTCTACCAGTGCTGACACTTGTAAAGAGCTAACTATTAGTCCTATTCCTGTGTTCTTTATCTATTACCTTGCAAATATTTCCCTTGAATTATTTACTACCCTTTGAAAGTTAGGATTGAATCTCCTTCCAACACCCACTCAGACAGTACACTCCAGTTCAAAACAACTTGCTACACTAAAAGAAACATTTGCTCTTATCAGTTCTTTTGCCAATTGCCTTAAATCTGTGCCCGGATTAAGGTGGTGCTGGAAAAGCACTGCAGGTCGGGCTGCATCGTTCCTGATGAAGGGGCTTTTGCTCGAAATGTCTATTTTCCTGCTCCTCGGATGCTGCCTGACCTGCTGTGCTTTTCCAGCACCACTCTAATCTAGACTCTGATTCCCAGCATCTGCAGTCCTCACTTTCGCTTAATTAAATCTGTGCCCCCCGATTGCCAACCTGCTTGACAATGGAAATGGTTTATCCTCACTTATTCCACCAAAGCCTTCAAACTGAACTTTTAGTAAAACTCTTAAACTTCTCTACGCTAGGAAGAACATCCCTAGTTCTTATTGTCTCTTCACATAACTAATGTCCCTCACTTCTATAAATTAATCTGCAGCCCTTCCAATGCTGTGACAACCTCCTTGCTTTCATACTGTTTGATGCCTCCATTAATGAAGCCAAAAATCTCATATTTTCCCTTAAGAGCCACATTAACTTTATTTTCTTTTTATTCACAGGACATAGGCATCATTGTCAAACCCAACCTTTACTGTCCATTCCTGACTAACTGCGGGTTCTGGCTGTGTGCCAGGGTTTTGAGCTCCTGCAGTAAGGCTTAGGGAGCTGTTAGAAAAACTGTTAGAAGAACTGTGATATTTACAATTCAGGATGGTGAGAAGCTTGGAGGGCAACTTGCACTGGTGATGCTTCCAAGTTCCTCATACCCTTGTCCTTCTAGGCAGTCAACATGGTGCGTTTGGAAGGGACTATTGCAATACAAATGCTGGCACGATGCAAATATTTAAGGTGGTGAATGACGCCAACAAATCGGGCTGCCTTAGTGTTATAGGAACTGCATTCACCCAGGCAAGTGGAGAGCATCCATCACACAACTCACTTGCGCCTCGTAGATGGGGAATAGGCTCTGAGAATTCAAGAGAAGTGATATTCACCACAGAGTAGCCAGCCGCTAACCTGATCTTGTAGTCACTGTACTTACACAGCTTCACTCACTGGTCAATGGTGAGCACCTTTACCCCTCCCCTACCCAGAAGGCAGTTGTTGGGGTCTCAGCAATAATAATGTCAAGAGGAGATAGTCAGGTTCTCTCTTTTTGAAGATGGTCATTGACTGGCATTTACATGGTATGAATGTTACTCCTCATTTATCAGCTCAACCTGCCACCTTCAAGACTTTCATGTGGACACACATAGCTCTCTCTGTTCTACAGTTGGGAACTTTAGATTTAGGAATCATGTTTGTCAAAACAGTGCTTCAACATTAATTCATACAACTACAGGCTGCAAGCTCACAATATGAGTAGCTCAAACCTAGACATCCATGACTTTCTGTGAGCCATCAGCACCAGCAGATTTTATCCCATCACAATCTACAATCTTGTGTCCTGACATTTTGCCTCAGGCCACCATTACCTTCAATACAGGTAACCAACCACGGTTCAATGATCAGTGTAAGGTGCATCCGCAGACTGAGGTACCGACCTGGCAATGTTACAACGGAGGATTAAACTAATGCTGCAGCATGCAACAGAAAGAACAAAGCAATCTCACAATAAATGGAGGAGATCAACATTCAGCCACTTCCACCTATGAACGGTGGTGAACAATTATTTAATTAGTTGGAGGACCGCAATCCACATCATCAATAATGAAGGAGTCCAGCACGTCAGTGAGAGAGAAGCTGAAGCACTTGCAACTCCTTCAACCTGAAGTATCAAGAGGACAAACCATCTCAGCCACCTAGCGAGAGCCTAAACATCACAGATGTCATCCTTCAGTGAACTGAATCCACGCTACTTAATATCAAGGAACAGTGTAGTGGATACTGCAAAGACTATGGGCCCTGGTGTACCCTGGCTGAAGATGTGTGCTCAGGAACTGGCCATACCTCTCGCCAAGCCATTCCACAATGCTCCAACACTGACATCTAAAATAGGTACAATGGCTCAGTGGTTAGGTTCTGCTGCCTCAGAATGCCAGGGTTCAATTCCACCCTTGCGACTGTCTATAGAGTTTGCATGTTCTCCCCCATGTCTGCGTGGGTTTCCTCCCACTGTCCAGAGATGTGCAGGTTAGGGGGACCGGCCATGGCAAATTGCCCATAATACCCAGGGACGTGCAAGCTAGGTGTATTAGCCATGGTTATTGTGAGGTTTTGGGTAGGATGCTCTTTGAACAGTCAATGTAGACTCAATAAGCCAAATGGTCGTCTTCCATGCTGTAAGGATTCTCTGAATAGAAGATAAAGTGGAAATTACCTCGATTTATCCTGCACACACAAAGCAATATAAATCCAGTCTGGCCAATTGTCAGGTCATCATCCTACTCTCAATTATCCAACTTCCAATCAAAACAACATTAGTGGTAATTGACATCATGACCTAGTGGCTCTTACTCACCAATATTTAGTTTGGATGCTCAATTTCAGACCGTATCATTGCCTTGTCCCAAACAGCAGTAAAAGAACTGAATTTCAGAGGTGAGGGGAGATTGACTGCTCTTGACATCAAGGTGACATTTGACTCAGTGACACTCCAAAGGGGCCGGGCAAAACGGAAATCAATAGAAATCAGGGCAATTTCTCCACTAGATGGGGTGACACGGAAATTAGCAAAATGGAAAATGCTTGTGCTTGTTTGAGATCCATCATCAGACCCTCAGAATATCACTGCATGAGTTCCTAATAGTCGTAGCGTCCTAACTCCAAACATCTTTAGATGCTCCATTAATGACATATCCTCTATTGTAAAGTGAGAACAGAGGATATTCCATGATGATTGCACAGCATTGTCATTCTCAACTGCTCAGATATTGCAGCATTCAAGTCTACATGTAGCTTTTCATGTCATGATCGCACAGTGGTCATGAAATGGAGGTGACAAGTCATGGGAGACAGGAACAGCTGAACTACAATGGTCTGACCATCATGGTATGGGCTGTTGCTGCAGGAGGTGAAGTGGTCCTTTCTGACGTGTCAATTACATATGTTCATGAAATGCAAGCACACTTATCTTTCAAGTTGTCATTACCAGTGATTTCTGGACTCCAAGGTGCTGCATCATTTGGTTAACTGTCACAAAGCTGGTCCTTTTCCTAAAGCTGTTGCTTTTCTCATGGATACAGGGTCCTTGACTTTTTTAGAGGGGGCATAAAAAGGTCCGGGTTCCGAATCCACTGAATTCGGTTCAGACATGAAAAGGGTATTGGGAGGCCTTTTTGTTTATACATAAACTTTAGGCCGCAGCTTTCATGTTTTAGAAGTGACCTGTATAACGAAAGGGGAGTGGTCAGTCCTGAAAGCTGAATTCTTGCTTTTCAGTTCAGTGCTGCAAGAGCTGTGTTTGTAACAGGCTGCTGAACTCTCTCTCCTTCTGCCATTCTAATTTTGACCTGTAAGCCTCTGTTTCAGTTTTACTCAATGTTTAAGGGGTTTGTGTTTTGGGACTGTTGTGTATTTTCGGTACAACATAATTAAGTCTAGTTTAGATAGACTGAGTTCTATGGGTAAACTATATTTTGTTCTTTGTGTTTCATTCCGTAATTTTGTGATTAAATTTTTTGTCTGTTTTAAAACCTGGTAGTCAATCTACCTAACTTACTCCAGATAATTTTCACTGTACACTTACCAAAACAAATAGCCAAGTTATGGTCTGGGCTGCCTCTGGCCTGGTCCATAACATAACTCCCTCGATGGTCACTGGAAAGAAGCACTTGCAATGCAAGAATAACCTCCAAGTACATACAAGTATCGTTTTTCCATCACACATTCTACAAGTGAAGAACAAAAAGCTGTTTTACCTGCCCACTGCTTCAATATCAAAACAAAATCTCTTGTCTGTGGCATCAGATTTTTTCCTTGTGCAGGATTTAAGAATGAACGTATCCTCATCCCCCTAACAAACAGAATACACACAACTCTTAGTTTATTTTAAGGAAAACTTTCCAGGATATGTTCAAAACTAACATGTTTCATAGTGGGATCATGAACCTTTCAATGTTGAGGAAGAAAAGCTGAAATTTATATGGCACCTAATCACGTCACTAACACGTCACAAAATCCCTCACAAATACATCACCTACTTACTACGGTGGAAGTACACACCTTGGCTATTTGTTACTATAGTATAAAGAATTACAAATTAATCCATGTCTTCAATGCTTGAGCAATCAAAGTTAAATCACTCTTTCACCAAAATATTGGGCTGGATGTGTTGTTGCAAAAATAGCAGCATGTTAACAATACACATTATTAATGCCCATTCAACTAGCACATTTTTAAAAATAATGCCATAAGTTTGGAATTTCCAGCTTGTGCTGGTTGATTCACATACTAAATTGCCACTGGCTTCACATAAACAGGGATACTCCAACCCCTCGGCATCAACGTGGATTTCACCAGTTTCCTCATTTCCCCTCCCCCCATCTTATCCCAGTTCCAACCTTCCAACTTGGCACCGCCTTCATGACGATTTTCCTGCTCCTCGGATGCTGCCTGAACTGCTGTGCTTTTCCATCACCACACTCTTGTCTCTAATCTCCACCATCTGCAGTCCTCACTTTGCCTTCCCATAAACAGTAGTTGGTCTTTAGCTGCCATCACTTAAATATCTAGGAACTTACTAAATTTGCACATTAATGGTTTACTACGTTCAACAAAGGAACTCAGATCAGGCTGATTGCGGAGCAATGGTAGTTTAATTCTCTCTGGGCCAGAACGCTTCGGTTCCTTGCTCCACTTGCCTGAAGGTGTGTCATAACATGCCTGTACAGTAGATTAAAAATATTTAAGGAACTTATATATTTCCATAAAAAGCTTTGGAATCTTGTAATGCTGCAATGCAACAGCAATCAATCAGCTTTTCCAATCAGAATGGGAACATTTTAAAGTGCTCAATCTTATTTTAGTATGGATTCCATTTTGACAATTTAATATTTTTCCTTACTTCTCCTTTCTGTATCTCTTTTTCAATGAGCCATTCTTTCCTTCTGTCCATGATTTGACCCGAATTCATTCGATCCATTTCACCCAACTTCCCAACAATTCTGGTTTCTTTCCATATTCTTAAATATATGCTCCCACTTCTAGCTCATTTCAGTGCAACATTTTCACAAGCTGGCTTATGCAGAAAAACAGTTTGGCCAACACCATGTACACGAGATTCCCCACTCCAGGAAAATCTGACCCTCTTGTTTCTCTATGTCTGCACCATCAAGAGTGCATTACACCATGACATAAAAGGGGGCGGCACGGTGGCTCAGTGGTTAGCACTGCTACCTCACAGCACCAGGGTCCCAGGTTTGATTCCAGCCTTGAGTGACTGTCAGTGTGGAGTGTGCACATTCTCCCCGTGTCTGCGTGGGTTTCCTCCCACAGTCGAAAGATGTGCAGGTCAGGTGAATTGGCCATGCTAAATTGCCCATAGTGTTAGGTGCATCAGTCAGAGGGAAATGGGTCTGGGTGGGTTACTCTTGGGAGGGTCAGTGTGGACTGGTTGGGCCGAAGTTTCCATACTGTAGGGAATCTAATCGAGCAATAATTTGCACTATTTCATAACTTTGATGTACTAAATATTCCAAAGAATGTTCATAGGAATAATACTGAAAAAAATTCAACCTTAAGGTCACCTGTGGAAATATCTGCACAGGTGAACCAAAGTTTAGCCACACACGTAACTTTCCTCTTACTCTCAACAATCAATAAATTGAACTTGAGAAACAATGTTTTGGGAAGCCAACTAACACAGAAAATGGTTATTGAGGTGCTTTCCAATTTGACCAAAACCTCTGTTTTTAAAAACCATGTTGAAGGTTGGGACATCGGTAGAGCAAGTCGGGTTTCAGCGATGAAATTCTACAGCACATTAGTGAGTTAACGGAAAACCTGAGAGCAACTGGTTAGAGTCATCTCAAAGTCTCCAGCCTCCAAATCCACCTTTCACCTCCACGTCACTGTAAGTTCAAGCTGATTTCACTTGTTATGTAATTATCGGCTTACACTTTTAGCAGCTTGACGTGCAAAATATTTGAAAACCTACAAGTACAAAGCACGCCTTACTGGTGTTTGAAAAATTGAATGTGACAAAGTAGAAGTCTACGGTAACAAGGTGATGCTATGGGAGAATATGCCAATTAATACACACTCAGTGACACATGTTTCTTAATTTCCAAGTGAATCCACCTTTTTATCATCTACCTGCAGCATTTATTTTGTCTATCAATAGACAATAGACAACAGACAATAGGTGCAGGAGTAGGCCATTCTGCCCTTTGAGCCAGCACCACCATTCAATGTGATCATGGCTGATCATCCTTAATCAGTATCCTGTTCCTGCCTTATCTCCATAACCCTTGATTCCACTATCCTTGAGAGCTCTATCCAACTCTTTCTTAAATGAATCCAGAGACTGGGCCTCCACTGCCCTCTGGGGCAGAGCATTCCACACAGCCACCACTCTCTGGGTGAAGAAGTTTCTCCCCATCTCTGTCCTAAATGGTCTACCCCGTATTTTTAAGCTGTGTCCTCTGTTTCGGCACTCACCCCGCAGCGGAAACATGTTGCCTGCCGCCAGAGTGTCCAATCCTTTGATCATCTTATATGTCCCAACCAGATCCCCTCTCAGTCTTCTAAACTCAAGGGTACACAAGCCCAGTCGCTCCAGTCTTTCAGTGTAAGGTAATCCCGCCATTCCAAGAATTGACCTCGTGAACCTACGCTGCATTCCCTCAATAGCCAGAATGTCTCTCCTCAAATTTGGAGACCAGAACTGCACACAGTACTCCAGGTGTGGTCTCACCAGGGCCCTGTACAGCTGCAGAAGGACCTCTTTGCCTCTATACTCAATCCCTCTTGTTATGAAGGCCAGCATGCTATTAGCCTTCTTCACTACCTGCTGTACCTGCATGCTTACCTTCATTGAGTGGTGTACAAGAACCCCCAGATCTCTCTGTACTGCCCCTTTACCTAAATTGATTCCACTTAGGTGGTAATCTGCCTTCCTGTTCTTGCCACCAAAGTGGATAAGGATCCATTTATCCACGTGAAAGTGCATCTGCCATGCATCTGAGCACTCACCTAACTTGTCCAGGTCACCCTGTAATCTCCTAACATCCTCATCACATTTCACCCTGCCACCCAGCTTAGTATCATCAGCAAATTTGCTAATGTTATTGCTAATACCATCTTCTATATCATTAACATATATTGTAAAAAGCTGCGGTCCCAGTACTGATCCCTGCGGTTCCCCCCTTGTCACTGCCTGCCATTCCGAAATGGAGCCGTTTATCACTACTCTTTGTTTCCTATCAGCCAACCAACTTTCAATCCAAGTTTGTACCTTGCCCCCAATACCATGCGCCCTAATTTTGCTCACTAACCTCCTATGTGGGACTTTATCAAAGGCTTTCTGAAAGTCCAGGTACACTACATCTACTGGATCTCCCTCGTCCATCTTCAGAGTTACATCCTCAAAAAATTCCTCTGTATGTATCTTCCTCAAAACACAAAGTTCAGCTTTACTTCTGCAGCTTGTGAAGCGTGTAAAACTGAAGAAAGTAACTAATACAGTGCTTACGTAGCGTCTCAAACATGCTTCAAAAGCTTCAAATTTTAGCCCTACAGTCCATTTTGGAGATAAGATGAAAAACAGCAAAGCACAAAAAGTACAAACAATTTTAATTCAAATACTTACAATTTTCCCACCTGACTTCTGATCAAACTGCACCATGGTAAAAGTCTTTGTCTCCTTTTTATACGAACAGTAATGTTTCACACAACTTGAGCCAAAAGGCCCTGTCCCTAGAAAACACAAAAAGCATTTTGATGTATTATACCATTCACCAAAATGTTTAACATTGCATTAATAGAACCACTTTCCTTGAGACACTGACCAAATATGTAGCTTGAGAAATGCTTTCCATGAGTTGTGACAGTTGAGTAAGTTGAGATCACAAACAGTTGAACTGCTCGAGAAGCCAAATTTGCTTCTGAAAGCATGATGGACAACATATAGCAGCTACTTGATGAACAAATAGGACTCATTAGGAAGAATTTGCACTGATTTCAAATTTCTGCCTGTTCTTCACCAAAAACCATGTATGAAGATCCAGATGCATCACATCGAGAACATAACAATGCATTTTCTATGTGTAGTTCCTGTACGTCAAATGGGGTCAGTGTACAATTATTGATCACAGTTTTAGAGAGACACAAAGGCAATGGAATCTGAATTTTACTTTAAAGGGGGCTTTAGAATGTTTTCAGGTACTTTGACGATTATATTCTTTCTGCTGAAGTGGATGTGAATTCTATTGTTGCTAGGCGTTGAATAATGACAGCAATGGCTACAGTTCGCAAAATGATCATCCTGTGAAGACTGACATCATCAATGAAAAGCTGACTCATGTCTCAATTGAAGGCATCATCTGTTTAAACCAAAATTACAACTATTTCTATTTGTAAACCCTTTCCATTGTCTCATTGTTATGTCAGCAAGTAAGCTATTGGAACGATACCATTAAACAAGCATACGCAGTATCCCAACAAATCCAACCAGTAAACTGGTAGATTGCAGAGGGATCTTCGGAAAGTCAATTTAAGAACAGTAAGCATGTCAGGACTACACAACAGAGTAGCAATTTGGATAACCTTTGGAATTGGATAAAAAAGAAAGAACATTTATCAAAAGTGACTAAGGTGATATCAGAGAGAACAGATAGAAACATGGTAGATTACATCTAAAATAAGCACGTTTTGAGCAAATAACACTGATGAATGCTCCATGGATCTCAAGGTGCCTGATCAGGCAGCGATGCCTGTGTCCCCCAGTATGGATTCACAAGGAGGTCACCAGCTCTTAGCAGACCCTCCTCCCACATGGTGGAGGATGTTCAGGCTGCAGCGGCAGGAAATGGCTCTTTCGTGACCAATTACGAGCAACGATTTGATCTTCAGGTGAGAAGGCCTTCTCAATTTTCCTTGTCCAAGTGAAATGATCTGCTTTGGGAAGGTGACAATCATTCCACTGCCTGCCTTCCCTTCCACTTCTACTGTGTCTGTCTTCCCTATCACAGCACCAGTTCCTATGGGCCAGATTAATATCTACCTGTGCTTGCAGATAGATGAGAAAGGTTCAGGATGACAAGAGGCAGAAAACACTGATAGAAAAAAATGTGTAGACCCTGTAATGACTGTAGAATAGACAGTCAGCTGGAGAATAACAGTTCCCTGATTGGAGCTGATAATCTGATCCAATCAGGGAGCCCTGGCTGACATATAAAAAGGATGAGTGTCAGAAATACTGACTTTCTGGTGCCTTACTCTGTATTAATGCAGCACTATAGCTAAGGACTGTTCATGTGTAAACAAAGGACTATTTGGTGACAGGTTATTGGCCCCTGAGGAGTTATTTCAGACTCCTTCCCTCTCAGAAATTGCAATGTCAGGTACACTATTAATTAGAGATACATTTAACAAGGATTCCACAATAATCATTTGGGGTCTTAATATGCACAAAGACTACGCAAACCAAATTTTCAATAATAGTTCAGTGGATAATTTTATGGCATACGATCAAAACTTGGCATACTGATCCAGAAAAATATCAGGGAACAAGTTATTTCAGACCATTTTTCTTGTCCAATTAGACAGTACTAATTAATAATCTGGTAAGAAGGGAGTCTCTCAGGAACAGTGATAGAACTTTAAATCGAATTGGAAAGAGGGTTAAGTAAATCTAGGGATTTTTCTCTGAATAACGCAAATTATATAGCTCAGAGGGGAAATTGGTCAAGGTAGATTAGAAGATCACATTAAAAAATATGGAGGAGGATATGCAATTGTAAACATTTAAAGAAGTCATTCATAACATGTGACAAATATCATACACTTTAAGGAATAAAACAGAGTAGAAAAATTGGCTCAATCATCGTTAAGAGGGCAAAAAACAAAGTATTAAAGAAAGGGGCTTATAATTTTGTCAAAAATGCAGTCAATTTGAGTGTTGTGAGGACTTTACAATTCAGCAAGGCTGCCACAAAATTGAATTTAAAAATACAGAATGAGAGTAAGAAGCACCAAAACAGACTGTAAAAGCTTTAATGTGCATGCGGAAAGGAAAAGATGAGCATAAGTAAACATAGGTCCCTTTGAGGCAGAGGTGAGATTTTATGATGAGAAATAAGGAAATGAAAGAAGCATTAACCAAGTGCATCATGGTACATAATGCAAAGAAAATTCCTAAAACTAATAAGAAAACAAAAGTCTAATCAGAATAAGGGACTGGCACATTGTTTCCTGAATTCTGTCTCCCTCTCTTCTTGAGTAAAGGAGAAACTTTCACGAGATTTTCAAAGACTAAGAGATGGCTTCATCGAAAAGGGTTCTAAATAGGGAAGATGTGGAAAAGATCTGTGGAATAATCTAGAATTAGGGTTTAACAATAATGGATCACGCGTTTAAGACAGAGATGAGGAGAATCTTTTCCTCACAGAAGGTCATAAGTCTTTTAAACTCTCTTCCTCAAAAGCCAGTGAAAGCAGGGTCCTTTAATACTTTAAATGCAGAGGCAGATAGATTCCTGAGAAGGAGCTAAATGGTTACTGAGTGGGAATGTGAAGCTGAAGTTGCAAGCACATCAGCCACAATCTAATCAAATGAAGGAGAAGGCAAATGGCCCACTCCTATTTCTATCATGTTCATGTTGTTCGTTTAATGATCCTGAAGATCAAACTTCTCAATATGTCCAGATCTCTTCACCAATAAAGGTGCTTGCAGCTAAAATCTGTTTCCAACTTGTACCATTGTAAGTGTTACTAACATCGTTCAAATTCTGAGGGAGAGAGGTAAAATAAGTGGAAAATCCAAACTCTGTGCACTTTTTTTTTTAAAAACAGCCTCAATAAATGAACTTGAAAACCGCTTAGTTTAGGTGAAATCCACTATACAAAATGATTCAAAAATATTTTAATAAACAGACATACTTTTCTCGTGTAGATAAAGGTAACCCTCTGCAGTAAATGGGGTTGCTCTGATCAACTCATGAGGGCTTTTCTTAATTTTATTCATTAGTTCCTCTACTTCTGACCTTGCACCCTCAAAGCGATTTCTTGCCTGTAAAACAGAGCAATGTAAAAGTTTTTGACAAAACAGTTGGGAAAGAGCATGATTGGTTACGTTTCACTGCCATTTTGTGGAACCTTGTTGTGGTATTTTATTCTTTACACAGTAACAGGGGCTGAATCACAAACCCCAGAAGCAACAGCAGCTCAGGCCCACGTAAGCTTTTAGACGTTTAAAAATCTCAGACCTGATCCCACTTCCAGGTTTAATGGAGGCTGTGAAAAGGACTGACAGTCGACGCACTCCCATGAGGCAATGTGAACATTTTGATGAGACTCGCAGCCTCGGACTCAACTTGCTTTGTAGGTTTAGCCCTAGCAGATTAGGTTCCTCAGCATGTTCAGAAACTCTGCAGCAGAGAAAGGCGAAGGACAACTTTGGAGACAAGGTATAGAACTTCATGTCGGGCCAGGAAAAGGAGGAAAATTTTGGCCTGTAACCAGACCCTTCCGAAATCTCCCTAAACTGCCTTCTCCCTCTCCCCAATGCAGCCTCTGGAACTGGACAGCTTCACCAGGGTGGGGTATCAAATCCACGCCCAGTTCTCTGTAACAGCTGCAAGTTCCTTTCCTGTTCCCCATTCAATTGGAAACTAAGTCCAGGTGAAAGTGAGGACTGCAGATGCTGGAGATCAGAGTCAAGAGTGCGGTGCTAGAATAGCACAGCATGTCAGGCAGCATCCGAGGAGCAGGGAAATCAACAGTTCAGGCAAATGCCCTTTATCAGGAATGAGGCTGGGAGCCTCAGGGGTGGAGAGATAAAGTCTGACAATCAGGTTGATTTACAGATAGATAACCTACAGAATAAATGTTGGAGAGTGAGAATAACACAGCACGCAGGGACAGCTGAACTTCTGAATTTTCCAATAGCTCTCCCCACAACTCCAAACCCTGCCACCCCAAATACCGAACAAATCCCCTCCACTGCCTCAGCAATCCCTGTGAAGATCACAGTCAACGTGGTGAATGTTGTCAAACTCGCTCCTCAGAAGAGCATGCTGGGAGGACACACGGACACACAGCCATCCCCTTCTAATTACAGCCTGCTCCTGTATACAGTGAGCCCAGTCACAGTGCCCACAATGCAGTAGAAGTCACTGCTGAAATCAGAAGGACCCTGACAGCCTGCAGCAGGCAGGCAAGAAAACATTTTTAGTAAATTCCAGTGACAAGAATCAAAAGATAAGCGTTTTTAGTTGAAATCATTAGAGCCATGGCAATTTTTGCCCCCTCTAACAACCCCTCTTTGCTTAAAATGTCTTAACCCCTCTGCCAGGTTGATACTGGTTGGAAGCCATGTAGCTGAGAGTCTCCTTACACTGTGACAAATTCTAAATGAAGTAGCTTTATGCAAACGATATAGTACTTTGCATATTTAAGTTAGTTGCTTATGTCTTTGGGACAGGCAGCTTGCAAGATTCTGGTGGTGCCATATGTAAGATTTCCTCCGATAGACCTCCCTGTAATTTTACCACACTTCCTCCTGACACCTCCAGTGCCATTTCCTGGGGCTGGTATTTAATGGCTTGCAAAGCGCATTGAGATATCCTAAGCCCACAAATAATGTGTATAGAAATGCAACTCCCGGCTCGCTTTCATTTTCTTGACTAATGTATAAATCAAAACTGAGAGGAGAGCTTATTCCTAAATTTCCAAATCTGGTTGATGATTTTACACTATTTGGGCAGGAGATGGCAGTATGTGCATTACTTGCAGTAGTGTGTATATTAGACTGCGGTACTAACATCAATGTTAAGCTTAATACAAACTGGAACTTTTTTTCCCCAAATATTAATGAAACAACAGTACAAAATAAGTGCTGAAGTTCTGTGAAAAGGTTTAGTATGGTTCAACTTGAACATTATCTGTCGCTTGATTATTTATTTAGAAATACCCAAGGCATAGAAACGAAACAAAAAAAGCAAAATTACGCACCTCAGGATTCTAACTACATTAAAGGTACCGACATAAATGTTAGGTGTTCGCAATAATTCACAATTAAATATTTTGCTGGAAGTGAACAGTTATAATGCGTGGGGAAAACTAAAAAAAATGGACTGTCATTGTCTGTTATTTTGTATTAATTGCAGGTCATTCTGCTGTAATGCACATTTCATTAACGTGAATTCACTGTGACACCATTGACGAATTGAGGACACTGCTTCTAAAGCGTGAACTTTTAAAACATGTGTTGGCTGTTACACACCAACACTTTAAGTTCGATTTTTCTATAATGCAGGGTGCACAAGAACGTAACCATCGCATTACAGAACTACCTTCTCACAAATCATAAACCTGCCCCTAGCCATGGGCAGCTCATTGGTGCTAAACTTCATTACAATGAAACATCAGAACAAAGGAAGTCTACAAGAACTGAATGAGGCACAATTTTGTTTTGAAAAAACAGATGCTCGAACTTTGACCCAAAGCACAAGCATACAGTGGAGACCTGTTAATGCACAGTTTTCCAAACTAAAAAATAATGCTTACATTTTGTATGTTCAGGTGTAGGTTTGTTTTGTAATGGTCAAAATCTTTGGCCAACTCATAGCCTTGATGATAAAAGGTGAAAAGCATCTGGAAAAAGGACAGCATCTGAAAGATAAAAAGAAAAGTTACATTTTTAATTGATACCTACACTTCATTGGGAAAAAAGAGGGTTGGGCGAGGTGTATCACTTACTCTCTTTAACGGGACTAGAGCAGCAACGTTACTGGCCAGGTAAGCCAGGCCTTGGCAGGTGAATGCAGAAACGATGTTTTCTCTTGTGGGTGCCCAGACTTAGAGGACACTGACGCAAAATTAGTTGTCACTTTTTAGAAGAGATGAGGTGAGGAGAAATGCTTTGTCTCAGTGGGTTGTGTAACTTTCGAACACTTTGCCTCAGAACATGGAGAAGGTGCTGAAGAGCCACCATAATCAGATTTGAAATATTAACTCTAGTTCTCTCTCCACAGATACTGGCGGACCAGCAGTGTCTCTCCACCTTTTCACTCTTTTTTTCCCGATTTTCAGTACCCACAGTATTCTGTTTTTATTTGAAGGATGAGGAAACTTGCTGTTGATTACCAACCTCGGCACTCCCTCAAATGATGAATCAGTATATTTCTTCACATTGAATACAACTTTTGAAAAAAAAGGATGAAAAGGGCACAGACAGTACACTGGGTGTGGTCAAGATTGGCTTGCTTGTAATACCAGTGACTGAGCTGGCAGAGTCTTGAAAAACATACCTATCGCCATGTGCTTGAAGGTACTTGAGAGAGGAAAGTACATGTCACAGATACAACTGTCCATGACAGCACTGGACTGAGTGACCACCGAACAGTCCTGTGACAGCAGCAGAATTGTATTCAACCACAAACGGTAATCTCACGGCTCATTATCTCTACCATTACCTTCAAGTCAGAGGATGATCTCTGGTTTACTAAGGAGTACAGTGATGGTGACAAGAGCAACAGTAGGCCTAGCTAAAAATGAGGTGCAAAACTGGTGACGCCGGGAAAGATATCAAAGAGACCTAAAAGTCTGGTCAGCATGGACGGGTTGGACCGAAGGATCTGTTTCCATGCTGTACATCTCTACGACTCTATGGCACGGCTACATGTCTACTAGACAGTGAAAAGAGGATGCAGTGGACTGAGTAAAGCAACCATAGAACCAGATCAGGTCAAAGATTTACTGCCTTGCTACATTTCAGTTGTAAATGGTGATCATGGTGAGGAGGTGTTGGATTGGGTTGGGAAAGTGAGGTCTGCAGATGCTGGAGATCAAAGTTGAAACTTTATTGCTGGAACAGCACAGCAGGTCAGGCAGCATCCAGGGAACAGGAGATTCGACGTTTCGGGCACAGGCCCTTCTTCAGCATTCCTGAAGAAGGGCCTGTGCCCGAAACGTCGAATCTCCTGTTCCCTGGATGCTGCCTGACCTGCTGTGCTGTTCCAGCAATAAAGTTTCAACTTGGATTGGGGTGGACAAAGTTAAAAGTCACACAACACCGGGTTATAGTCCAACAGGTTACAGAGCTTCCAAATAAACCAAATAATGTGATTTTTAGCTTTGTAAATGGTGATGGACAATTAAACAAATAACTGAAAGAAAATGTTCTACAAACATTCTTAATGGTAGGGAAGCTGAACACATCAGTGCAAAAAAAAGAGTTGAAACATTTGCAACTATCTTTAGCCACAGTGGATGGTCCATCTCAGATCCCCATCTGAGGTCTCCAGAACTGCATTCATCAGACAATTCACCGCACTCCACACAACATAAAGAAACCAGGGAAGTCTTCAGGCTTTCACAACAACCCAGCCACCACACTGAAACCATATGCTCCAAATCTAGCTGCACCCACCACCAAGGTGTTCCAGTACAGCTACAATACTAACAGCTATTCAACAACATGGAAAGCACTTGTACAAAAGAATAAGTCCAATCTAAAGAATTATCTGAAAATTGACAATCATCAAAGTGACAGAAGATGTAATGTCCCAGCTTGTTTTGAGGAAGGGTCACTGGCCTCAAAGAGTTCACTCTGATTTCTCTCCACAGACGCTGCCAAATCTGCCCAAGTTTTTCCAGCAATTTCTGTTTTTGTTTCTGATTTACAGCATCTGCAGCGCTTTCACTTGCTGTTTTGAGAAGCACATGGGTTATCTTTTTGTGTGATGCCTCTGTAAGAGTAAAGTTGCTGGAAGAGGATGGCCACTTCCTGTTTGTTATATTGCTAGGTTCCAAGAAATGCACGTGCGACTTGGAGTTTTCATGAGGTTGAACACCTGAGAAGCAAAGGGTAGACAGAAAGGTAACTGTGGTGGGCGTTAACATGACATTCAGTCACTGTTACCTGATTGGACACTCAAAAAACACTGCATTTCTGGAAAGAACAAGGTTCTCTCAAAATAAGACAGTTTCTCTCTGGCAACTTCAAAGAAATATTGATGTTGAAGCAGAAATTGTTGAGAATACAGCAGAGAATGTGGTCCTTCAAGTATTAAATAGACGGAAAGAACAAATGTGGAGAACAGCAAGGTCAATGGGATCGTGACTGGGCAAGAATCACTGCTACTGTCTCAGGGTTATCAGTGTCCATCAGGTCATTTAGACAGGTCGTTTCTCAAGGCTCTGTGTTATTAATTACAATGGCCTGGTTGTGAGAGGATGCGTTTACACGGCCTCTGTCATTGGTAAATGTGTCAGGGGGCTTCAGATGAAACAGCTGCTGCTTTATGTCACTCAATGGGCAAAGTGATTGGATGGAAAATAGGAAATCTGCAAAACAGAGGTCAGGTTTGAAACATTGTGAGACTTCAGGTAGCCCTACATTTTTGTGAAAGCAAAGTGTGTGCTCATAACTATGTGAGATATAGCTTTGTTGTACGAACCATTTAAAGCAAAATTTACTTCGTTGTTTGTTATACCCTTCACTCATTTATTAATGCTTGATGTATGTTGGCTTTTATGGCAGAAGTTTTAAAAAGTGAAATCTTGATCAGCGATTTTCTCTCTGTTGGTATTTTGTGAAAAATATTGGTTTCTGTCTCTCCTTTGTGTAACTGACACGATGGTTTCCAGCATCCCGGCTGTGCTAGGCAGTGAGTGGACTGACTTTCTTCAAACACTTTCTTCAGTTCTCCGAGAGCTTCTGAAATCACTCACCAATGATAAAGTCTATGAATTTTCCTCCCTCTTGTAAGCCAGAAGAATTTTCCCAGTATAGGAGGTGGCAGTATCCTCCTCTATGACTGGAAACCATCTCTCTCCCCCATTAGATTGGAGTTGCTCTTAAAGTCAAGAGACTGGTCTTCTCTGTTGATGACACAGCAGTTCTGCTGTCTTGTGTTAGTCATTGTTCGCAGGGAAGCTTGTAGTCTGATCTCAAGCATCGCACGCAGTGGCCCCTTCTCTATGCCAACAAGAAACACATAAACCCCATGTCTTGGTAAAAATGTTAATTAGCTATCCTTGATTCCAACTCCCTTTCATCTCAGAAGTAAACAAACAGTTCACAACACAACTGTTTACAACTCAGTATCTACAACAGACTGAAGGACAGTTAGGAGACTCAGAGTCTATTCATGGTAACTTGAGAACTGCTTCCATTGTCTCCAAGTATAAATACTTTGTATCTTCTTCTCAGTAATAAAATATATGCCTTCCTTTTATTGCCAACAATTAAACCACCCAGACTTATTGTCACACAAGGAGAAAGTGAGGGCTGCAGATGCTGGAGATCAGAGCTGAAAATGTGTTGCTGGAAAAGCGCAGCAGGTCAGGCAGCATCCAAGGAACAGGAGAATCGACGTTTCGGGCATAAGCCCTTCCTGAAGAAGGGCTTATGCCCGAAACGTCGATTCTCCTGTTCCTTGGATGCTGCCTGCCTTACTGTCACACAACACCAGACTATAGTCCAACAGGTTTAATTGGAAACACACTAGCTTTCCACTGTGTTTCCAATTAAACCTGTTGGACTATAACTTGGTGTTGTGTGATTTTTAACTTTGTACACCCCAGTCCAACACCGGCATCTCCAAATCAGACTTACTATCAGACACTCCTGCAGAACAGATCACATAACTGCATAAATCATAGTTGTAACACAATTTATTTAGCTTGGCAAACCAGTCTTGTCTGATTGTGATTCATTTGGCTTTTGGCCATATTCTGTAGTGAATTGGAACTTAAGAAGAAATTCCTGGTCATATGGTTTCTGCTCCTCTGAATTCAGGAATTTGCTCACCTTGCTTCAAGGCCACACACCAGTCTATCCTGAGGGTTTTCTGGTGCCAGAGTCAGGGCTATTACCTTTGTGTGATAAGTTCTGGATCATACTGCTCAGGACTTTCAGTTGACTTTCAGTTCCTTGTGTCTGTAAAAGTTTTCTGAAAGTCCAGGTCACTGGTTAACTAAGTAAACACCGTTAAAAATCACACAACACCAGGTTATAGTCCAACAGGTTTAATTGGAAGCACACTAGCTACTGGAGAGACATTCCTTCATCAGGTGAGAGTGGAGGGCTCAATCCTAACACACAATCACCTGATGAAGGAGCGTCACTCTGAAAGCTAATGTGCTTCCAATTAAACCTGTTGGACTATAACCTGGTGTTGTGTGATTTTTAACTTTGTACACCCCAGTCCAACACCGGCATCTCCACATCATAACCAAACACCTAAAGTGTTGTTAAGGACAATTTAATTCACTCACCCTCATTAAATTCAAAATCACTTTTCTGCCAAGTAATGTCCACTTTAACAGATTTTTTTGCCAATTTTTTTAAAAAAATCACTGAAATTGTTTCAATAGTTCAAAAAGTTTAATTTTATTTTAACTAGTTCATGATTTCTCCCAATTATCTTCTGTTTCTACATATTTCACTGAACTTAGTTAGATTCCCTACAGTGTGGAAACAGGCCCTTCGGCCCAACAAGTCCACACCGACCCTCCAAAGAATAAACCACCCAGACTCATTCCCCTACATTTATCCCTGACTAATGCATCGACTAATGCCTTCCTGAAGAAGGGCTTATGCCCGAAACGTCGATTCTCCTGTTCCCTGAATGCTGCTGTTCCCTGAATGCGCTTTTCCAACAACACATTTTCAGCTCTGATCTCCAGCATCTGCAGACCTCACTTTCTCCTAATGCATCGACCACAATGGGCAATTTAACATGGCCAATTCACCTAACCTGCACATCTTTGGACTGTGGGTGGAAACCCACGCAGACATGGGGAGAATGTGCAAACTCCACACAGACAGTCACCCAAGGCAGGAATCGAACCCAGGTATTGCCCAATTTCATTTTAGCATTGCTTCTTCCTAACTTGCCTTCAAGAGCGTGCATTCATTCTCCCAGATCTACTGTGTTAGCACGAGGCACGGCTTTTCCAGGGCGAAAGTGAGGACTACAGATGCTGGAGATCAGAGTCAAGAGTGTGGTGCTGGAAAAGCACAGCAGGTCAGGCAGCATCCGAGGAGCAGGAGAATCGATATTTCCGGCATGAGCCGTACATCAGGAATGAAAGGCTCTTGCCAGTTTGATTCCGGCAATTCTGAAAAACAGCTTTCCCAATTTCACTCAAAGCAGGCCTTTCATGCTCAGATATTAGATTACTTACAGTGTGGAAACAGGCCCTTCGGCCCAACAAGTCCACACCGCCCCGCCGAAGCGCAACCCACCCATACCCCCTACATTTACCCTTTACCTAACACTACGGGCAATTTAGCATGGCCAATTCACCTGACTTGCACATCTTTGGACTGTGGGAGGAAACCGGAGCACCCGGAGGAAACCCACGCAGACACAGGGAGAATGTGCAAACTCCACACAGTCAGTCGCCTGAGGCGGGAATTGAACCCAGGTCTCTGGAGCTGTGAGGCAGCAGTGCGAACCACTGTGCCACCGTGCTGCCCACTTTTTTAAAATCCAAGTTTTTCCAATCTCTCCCAATCCAGACAACATCCTGGTAAACCTGTTTTCACCCTCTCCCAAGCCTCCACATCCCCTTGAAGACTTTCCCCTCTCATGTTAAACCTATGATTAGATTAGTATCTAATCTAAGGAAGCAGAGGGCAGGATTTCAATACAGTCGTCACAATATACAACAATTCAAAGAATGAGTTACAGAAGTTGCACAACAAAATAAGTTCAGTAAGTGCAAATTCTGAGGATCGAAATGTGGAACCTCAAAGAAGGTTAACGGAGTTAAGAACCTTGGGAAAAAAAAAGGAAGTACAAAGACTAATTCCTAAACTTCATGAGAAATGTATTTCACTGTGACACAAAAAACAAGCTACCTAGTACTGGCGTACCATGGGTGACAAATGAACCAGACAAGTAGCTGGACATGAAAACAGGGGATAAGACAAGGAAAAGAAAAACTAGGGAAAGAAATTAAAACAAACCATCATAAAGCAACAAAAACAAATGGGAAAATTAAATTATCAAGGAATACAGGAAAAAAAATAACTATTCAAATGATAGAAAAAGGAATTAAGAAAGAGGTAAAAGACATATATAGTTACTTGAGCTCAGTGTTTACTAAAAAAATTACAAAATAGGCACTTCAGTGAAGGATAAGTTTTACAAGAATGACCACGTATTTGAGACGATAAGGGAGAAAACAGTTAATGAACTAAAAGTAAAAAAAGACCAGGTCAAAATGGCAGATCTTTCTCCCCAAACAACATTCATGAATGTGTTGGTTTTTACAATAATCTGATAGTATCAATATTAAGTAGGCCAGCATTTATTACAGATTTTGATGAATTTATTGAATTTTAATTCCTCAATCTGTTGTGGTTGAGCTCGAGGGTTCTGGAGTGTTTAGTCAAGACTTTTGAATGACTGTCCAGCAATATTATTGCTACGCTGTCATCCCTATAGTAGGACTTCCTTCTTACTGGCAAAATCCAACCCAACAACTTTCAATAAAAAGAGAAATTGCTGAAGAAACTCAGCAGACCTGGCAGCATCAGTGGATTCACTACTGATTTCAGTGTAAACTTTAACGAATGAGTAGACAGTAATTTCATGGATTCTACAAAAGAAATACAACCAAATGCTTTTTATATGGCAAGTAAAATGTTTTACTTACAGGCTCCACAAACTCAAACTTCTTCCGCTCTTGAATTTCTTGCACCTTACACACGTACTCCAGTGACAGCTCATAGTAATGTTGCCGTATCTGCTCTAGCTGACTATCAGCCTAAAAAGCACAAAGATACCTTGAAATGTTATTGTATTGGAATTACAGAATGGAAAAGATATGCTATTATTTAATGATATATTTGTACAAACTAGGCTATACTTCCTCTTCAGAGGCTTAAGTGCAAAATGCAGGCTAACCGAGGGAATGCTGTGCTGTCAGACGCAATAATAGACAAAAGCCCTTTCTGCCTTTTTGGATGGATGTGACAGATCTCATGACATTGTTTCACAGAGAAGCTGGACAGTCCCTCCACCCCAGGTCCACATCAATATGTACCCTTTAACTAATAACACTACAATGTATTTTTTTTGGTCATTATCACATTTCTTTTGTGTGAGATTCTGTGCAAAAACTGGCAGCTGTATTTTCCACATTACAAGTATTTACTTATATCGTAACGCGCTGACTGTAAAGCGGTATGGGACATCCTGAAGTAATGATAAATATAACAAGCTATATATATTTGTGTAAAAGTCAAACTTATATACCAATATCTTAGGCCAAAAGGTTTAGGTCGACTTTGACATGGGTAATGTTCTTGATTTCGCTTGATTAGGGCTTGATTTCGGCCCAATTTAGATTAGATTCCCTACAATGTGGAAACAGACCCTTTGGCCCAACCAGTCCACACCCACCCTCCGAAGAGTAACCCACCCAGACTCATTTCCCTCTTACTAATGCACCCAACACTATGGGCAATTTATCATGGCCAATTCACCTGGCCTGCACATCTTTGGACTGTGGGATTGGACTATGAAAAAAAGTATATCCAAAAATGCTAAGGCAAGTATATTAATGTTTATTTGCTTTATAACTTTCACACTATGTATATTCCATCCAAATCAACATAAACGCACAATGAATTAACTACAACACAATGTTGAAATTGATCACCATCAGAATCACTGAATAATTTGTCTCAACTGACTTGTTGTATAGCATCATCATAAAAATCCCCCTGCTCTTCACTTTTTGTAAATTTAGCATCACCATTCTTCAAGTAACCATCTTCCATACTGTCACTATATCGTATTAGGGCATCGGGTCCAGATCGATCGTGCCTGCACCTTTAAGAAAGTCACTGACATCACAACATGTGGTGTCCGGATATAAAGTGACATCATTTTCAGTCACTTTCTCAGCAAAGGAGTCTGTTAGATACATGCAATGTATACTCGCATCAGTACAGCTGAGACTGAGACTTTATGTGTAAGTCTGTGATGTTATAGCCTTGGAAATAGTGAGTGTTGTCATAAACCCCAAGATAACGTACTCGCCATGGATGCACATTTTGGGGTATATTTCACTGTGCTAACAAAGTAAACCTCAAATAGCATCAGAGTAGCAGCAAGTGAGCACACTTAGAAATATTTTTCAACAATATTTGGAGCAGGTTTATTCTATTTATCCATGGACTATTCGTAAATGCTTTCTCAACTTCCAATATCCAATTGTCCAACTTCTTTTGAACATCCAAGGACTGAATGACACTTGTAAGACTGCGAGGAATAACTGCCCAATCAGTGTGTATCAATCTCACATCACTGACTATACCATTGTCAAAATGGTACCTGAAAATGACCCAAGTAAACAAACACATTTTGCCTTTGTGCAGTTTTCCTGACATCAAATTCCACACTTTTGGTGCAACTGCCTTCATCCGTCCAGACATTTGTATGAACCTGGAAGACAGCACCTTCCTGAAATTTCTCTTTGTAGAGTGCCCCCACTTGCATATCACCATCAGTTTTAACTTTGTGTCATCACCATATGAGATATACCTGAATAGGCAAATCAGGACAGGACTTATATACTTAATGGAAAGGTCCTGGGGAGTGCTGCTGAACAAAGAGCCCTAGCTGTGCAGATGCATAGTGCTCTAAAAGTAGAGTCACAGGTAGGCAGGGTGGTGAAGGCAGCGTTTGGGATGCTTGCCTTGATTGGTCAGAGATAGCAGTTGGGAGGTCATGTTGCCGTTTTACAGAAAATTGGTTAGGCCACTTTTGGAATACTGCATTCAGTTATGGTCTCCCTTTATAAGGAAGGATGTGGTTAAACTTGAGGGGAAAAGATTTCCAAGGATGTTGTTGGGACTGGAAGGTTTGAGTTACAGGGAGAAGCTGAATAGACTGGGACTATTTTCCCTGGAGCATCGGAGGCTGAGGGGTGACCTTATAGAGGTTTATAAAATCATGAGGGGCATGGATAGGATAAGTAGCCAAGGTTTCTCCCCAAGGTGAGGGAGTCCAAAGCTGGAGCGCATCAGTTAAAGGTGAGAGGGCAAAGACTTAAAATGGACCAAAGGGGCAAATGTTTCACGCAGAGGGTGGTGCGTGTATGGAATGAGCTGCCAGAGGATGTGGTGGAGTTGGGTTCAATTACATTTAAAAGTCATCTGAACAGGTGTACGAATAGGAAAGCTTCAGAGGGATATGTGCCAAATGCTGGCAAATGGGACTAGGTCAGATTAGGATGTCTGGTCAGCACAGAGAAGTTAGACCAAAGGGCATGTTGCCATGCTGTATCACTCTATGACTCTATTACAATAGCTTTGAGTCTTTTTGGATGGTCCTGAAATTCTTGAATTAATAATTCTTTGTGATTGACTCTTAAAAAAAGCAAAGTTCCTTGCCTTGGCTGCAGTCAAATCTGCTAGAGAGGTTATGTGGCTTTTGTATGTGGAATCATACTTAAAGGTTTTTTTTGTTTCCATCTTTAAAAGGTTACAGCTGTTACAAAATCTATAATATTGTAACTATATATGTGTGATCCTCTGCAAACTCCCCCAGGCCCACAACACTTTGAGAGACGTGTACTTCTCCAATTCTTCTCTCTTGATTATCCCAAACTCCACCATTTATAGCCACGCCTCATTCTCCCTATATCTCTCCACACTGCTAACTCACTTTCCCCCCTCCTTGGGATGCCTCCTCGCGACAAAGCCAAATGTAGGTGACAAAAATCAACCATGGCCACCAATACATCATCGCAGCCCTCAGCCAACTGAGCAAAATGGCATTTGAGAATTTCAAATGTGACAGTAAGGTTATAGTTTACTGGGCTGTTGTGAGCACCATGTTGCGATAGGCCTCAGAGACTTGAGCAACTGACAGAAGGGACCTTAAAGCACTGGAGCAGTATCACAAGCATAGCCTGTACAAGATCCTCCAAATCCAGTGACAAGACAGACAGTGCAGCAACACTATCATCTCCCACTGTAGCATGGTCAACATTGAGGTGCTCATCACACGGTAACAGCTCAACTGGATGTGACGTGTTATTCACAGCCGAAGCAACTGCTCTTTTGGAATTAGAGTCATGGCAGGAGACTCCCAGGAGGACAATGGAAAAGCTTGAGAGATGTCCTCGAAGCAATGCTCAAGTGCTTAGCTGACTAGACTAAGTTTTATGACTCAGAGTTGACTCTGGTTGTGACCGTCCAAAATAGAGAAAGTTGTTGTGGGAAGGCACCCATCACATCAAAAAGCAATGTCAGGGATAAGGCCCT
Organism: Chiloscyllium plagiosum; assembly: GCF_004010195.1. Classification (NCBI taxonomy): domain Eukaryota; kingdom Metazoa; phylum Chordata; class Chondrichthyes; order Orectolobiformes; family Hemiscylliidae; genus Chiloscyllium; species Chiloscyllium plagiosum. The sequence continues at coordinate 151,113,463 of NC_057710.1, read as the reverse complement.
AAGACACAGGAGCAGGAATAAAGCCATTCAGCCCATCGAGTCTGCTCTGCCATTTAATCATGGCTGTTAAGCTTCTCAACTCCATTCTACCGCCTTCTCCCCGTAACACTTGATCACCTTGATACTCAAGAACATGTCTATCTCAGTCTTAAATACACTCAATGACCTGGCCTCCACAGCCTTCTGTGGTAATGAATTCCACAGATTCGTCAGTCTCTGGATGAAGAAGTTTCTCCTTACCTCCGTTCTAAAAGGTTTGCTCTAAGGCTGAGCCCTCAGGTCCTCTCTCCTACCATTGGAAACATCTTCCCAATATCTACCCTGTCCAGGCCATTCAGTATTCTGTATGTTTCAATTAGATCCCTCCCCCCCCTCATCGTTCTAAACTCCATCAAGTATACAGCCAGAGTCCTCAAATGTTCCTCATGTGTTAAGTATTTCATTCCTGAGACCATTCTCATGAACCTCCTCTGAACACGCTCCAGGGCCAGTCCATCCTTCCAGAGATATGGGGCCCAAAACTGCACTCAATACTCAAAATGTAGCCTGACCAGAGCCTGAGAGAGCCTCAGACGTACATCCACGCATTATACTAAAATTGCACTTTAGAAATAGTGCTTAAAGTGTTGACGGTGTAATTGTGTTACAGCCAACACATTTTACAAGTTTGCACTTTAGAAACAGCGTCCCCAATTTGTCAACCACATTACAGCGACTTCACGATAATAAAATGCGCAGAATGACCTGTATTTTGTTTTCAACCAGGTCACTCTTTGATTTTTACAATAATGGAGGAAGGAATCAAGGCATGTGTCACTACTATAGTCTTCACCAAAGTGAATGGCACCAAAAAGCTGCCATTTTTTTGTGATAGGTAAAAGCAATGACTGCAGATGCTGGAAACCAGAGTCTAGATTAGTGTGGTGCTGGAAAAGCTCAGCAGTTCCAGCAGCATCCGAGGAGCAGGAAAACCAACGTTTTGGGCAAAAGCCCTTCATCATGTGATAGGAAAGTCTAAGAAGCCATGTTGCTTTGTGAATACACAGACATTACCCACACAGCTCAAGGCTAATAAAACTATCAATATGAGCTCCAGCATTAAGGTGTGGGAGAGGGAAGTGGAAGTTAAATAAAAGGAAGATGATGATTGACAATGGTCCTCTGACTCTGACATCGCCTGGGAAGGCGTGAAAGGTGGTGACAGAAGCCCCAAAAGCTTCCACCATGCTGAGTTCAAATGTGCAAGATGCTAAGAGGAGGGGGAGTAGGGTGAGACCAACTAACCCAAAATGGAGCCTGTTTTCACTGGTCAGCATAAGGTTGACATCGAAATCCAGCTGGGACAACCATGGAAAAGTAGTCATAAGCACTATACACTGCCCAACCAAACTGACACGTGAGGCAATCATAGATGCAGTACATAGAGCTCAACAACTCTGAAAAGCCTAATGAATGGCTGTCTGCTGACTCTCTTGTTTCCTCAGCTAAAGCGCAAAAGTCATAAAGTGCTCTGGCATTTCATACAGCAGCAGTACCAAAATACCAAGAACATGTTCAACTGCTTGTACGACACGGCAGATTGCATCACACTCATCCAATATCGTCGGAATCAAGATTTCTCGGAGAAAGTGAGGCCTGCAGATGCTGGAGATCAGAGTGAAGAGTGTGGTGCTGGAAAAGCACAGCAAGTCAGGCAGCATCCGAGGAGCAGGAAAATCGACGTTTCGGGTATAAGTCCTTCATCAGGAATGATGACGATGATGATGATGATGAAAAATTCTTGATGAAGGCTTATGCTCGAAATGTCAATTCTCCTGCTCCTCAGATGCTGCCTGACCTGCTGTGCTTTTCCAGCTGCACTCTCTCGACTCTGCATTAAAAATTTCTGACAATTCCTTTCCCAATTCCCAACAATTTTCAATGCTTACACACGCCAGGCTATTGTAAGGTGCGAACAAATTAAAATACACTTTTCACATACTTCCTAGTTTACTGTGTTTTCATTCAGTGTTTTGTTCAAACGAGTGCATTTGCAGGTCAATGGTTAACACTGAGGCTTCCCCAGCAATCTCACAGCTCCACATAATGTAATTTGTGGGCAGATCATCTGGCATTTGGCTGATCAGGATTTCACCGTACACATTTAATTCATTATCTGGCCACATAAGTCATGCAAGATTTAAAAAGAAATGTGCCAATACCTTTACAATGAAATTTCCACTAATCGGATCATTAAAATTCTCACTAGATTAGGTAGCTAATGGTTACAGTATGATTTTAGCATTGACTTAGATTTTGTTTGGCTTGACTATTTGTTTATTGAATTGTTTTGGTTTAAATGACAAATATCAATGATATCATCACAGCAATCAGTTGAACAAGTTACTGAAGCAGATGGTATGTAATAAGAAATGATTAACCAGTAATTCAAACTACTTTTGAATAGACTGCTGTTTGGTTTTAACTCAGTAACAATTCCAGTTTGGACTTTTCCGTGATGCTATCAGCTCTCATTGTTCAATTTAAAAGGTTCTTTGAAAAGCAAAACAAAAAGGAACCTCCAATTTAATCACAGTGCTTTAAAGCTGAATTATTTAAACTTTAACCTCAGGTACAACAATTCCAGCATTAAAAGCTGGGATTTTGGTTGCTCTAGGTTTCTTCACTAAACCCTTTTGCCTCTCCATCTCCCTTTCTTGCTTTAAGACACTCCTTATAAACACATTTCAATCTTTCTTTTAAAGTCCTGTACTTCTGCAAAGTTCTATGGAATGGTGGCTCAGTGGTTAGCATTGCTGCCTCACAGCACCAGGGACCCAAGTTCGATTCCCGCCTCGGGCAACTGTCTGTGTGGAGTTTGCATGTTCTCCCTGTGTCTGCGTGGGTTTCCTCCGGGTGCTCCAGTTTCCTCCCACAGTCCAAAGATGTGCAGGGCAGGTGAATTGGTCATGCTAAATTGCCCGTAGTGTTAGGTGCATTAGTCAGAGGGGAATGGGTCTGGGTGGGTTACTCTTTGGAGGGTCGGTGTGGACTGGTTGGGCCGAAGGGCCTGTTTCCACACTATAGGGAATGTAATCTAATCTAACAATGAAAATAAGATTGGGATCAAATTCCTACTCAAAATATTAATTAAAATGAGACTGAACTTCAAAACAGACCAAGTTATGATGTCAAGTCATGATTAAAATGGTTAACACAGAATTTGTAAACTCTGCTGTCATAATTGAATCATAATTTAAACATATTTGTACAATTGAATGATTACATTGCAAGGCATCATAGCTTTGAGGTGGGCCAATGCATAATGATAAATAGGGAAGACAGACATCAAACTTTTTCAGCTGTACAATTCTGGCTTTTGGGCAAGTGTCTCGACTTCAAAAGTACTTAATTGTTTACAACTCTGGATGGGTATATGAATAGGAAGGGTTTTGAGGGATTAGGGCCAAATGCTAGCAAATGGGACTAGATTAGGTTTGGATATCTTGTCTGCATGGACGAGTTGGACCGAAGGGTTTATTTCTGTGCTGTACATCCCTCTGACTCTATGACTCTAAATGTTTTTATTTATTTAAGATCCATATATATTAAGTTTACATTTGTTAAAGGTGAAATATAAATCCAAGTCTTTCTTTTTTATTAAAATGCTGCGATTATTTTTCAGACTTGAGGAGATCACTATTGTCTTGATATATTCATAGAATCGCAGAGTCCCCTACAGTGTGGAAACAGGCCATTAGGTCCAACAAGTCCACACTGACCCTCCAACCAGTATCCCACCCAGGCCCATTCCCCTACTACCTTAGAATATCCATGACCTACACATCCATGGACAATTTAGCACGGCCAATTCACCTAACCTAGACATCTTTGGATTGTGGGAGGAAACCGGAGCACCTGGAGAAAACCCACACAAGACACGGGGAGAATGTGTGAACTCCACAGAGAGAGAGTCGGCCGAGGCTGGAATCGAACACGGCTCCCTGGCACTGTGAGGCAGCGGTGCTAACCACTGAGCCATCGGTGACATTTTTATATCATCATTTAGAGTTGCATTTTTCTGGTCCAGATGACAATTACACTTTGCAATTGTAGCTTTAATGCAAGTTACATGAAGGGTTATGTGACCTCCAATGGAGTCTGCATGGTAGTGTTCCTGGGATTTGAGGAGATTCTGCTGCTGGACAACATTTAAACCTCACAGCTGGCTATTGAGGGGGCAAGAAAGAGAGATGGAGAGATCAAGAGAGTTGATATGCTGAGGGAAGGGATATAGAAAGGGCAGCTGAGAAAGGGGAAACATCATTGAGGGATGAGATAGAGGGGGGTCAAGGGGAGCAGAGAAAGGATAAACGCCATCAAGGGGTGTGAGAGAGAGGGTCAACACTGTGGTGTGCAACAGACAGAGGTTCAACCAAACACAGAAAAAGCAGAATTAGCATTTTGAGTCCGTTTAGCTATGATGCTTGTTCAGTTCTTTCGCTGAGTTTCTTTTAAATTTCCGGCATCCACATTTTGCTTTTATGAGAGAGCGAGTGATACAACTGGCATGAACGAGGACAGCATTACCAAGGAGTGAGGCAATGAAGTCTCAGAGCTCCATTTAAAACAATGGGTAGGAGTCAATGTATTGAAGAGACAGTAAAGGACATTTTTTTCTCAGTTTATAACAAAGAAAGGAATTATGACTAACAATTTGACCCCAGACCCTCTTCCCCACTGAATTCCCGCTGGAACCAGACATGGAAACTGCAAAGGAACCAGTCTAAAATTAAAGTGGCAGATTGAATCAATTAGTGTCAGACACACCCTTTCCAACTCTGACAGGGGATTTGGTCCAGCGCTACTTCCTACAGAGGATTTGTACAGGAGACCATTTTGTATTTTCAACCTGTTTAATGATCTCGGGCTCAGATGCTTCCTCACTGACCAAGTAGAAACAACACTTAAAATCCAATGAATAAATAATGTTTTATAATTAGACTTAGATTTATCGCTACATGTACTCACATGAGTGCAGTAAAAAGTTTACAAAGTCACCGCTTAACGGCACCATCTTAGGTACAAAGGTGCCTAGATACAAAACCAGAGAATCGCTACAGCATGGAAGCAAACCATTCGGCTCATCAAGTCCACACTGAACTTCCGAAGATCATTCCCACCCAAACCCACCCCCCCCCTATCATATCCCTCTAACCCATGGCCTATTCACCAAACCTGCACATCTTTGGACTGTAGGAGGAAACCCACACAGACACAGGGAGAATGTGCAAACCCCACACAGACAGTCACCCGAGAGTGGAATCAAACCCAGGTTCCTGGTGCTGTGAGACAGTGATGCTAACCACTGAGTCCATCTTAGGGATCTTAGGAATAAATTAGAAAAATAAAGAAATACAAATTCATTCAGTTTATAGACATACTACTCAGCCAAGAAAGCCTTTGATATTAATTATTTTACATTAATGAGGTGAAGATTAGTGGGATAATCCAAATAGTTTGCATGCTTTTAAATAAAATCCAAATTGAATGTTTCCAAGAGGGAAAATTAGTTCAACTTGCCAAAATGTTATTTGAGTGAACTCACACTGTTGATATAATGCTAAAAGCATTTCCCATCAGCACTGAAGTAAAATGCTAAATATAACTGAACTAACAGACACAATGATGCACTGAGAGAATGAATAGAAACATGGAAATAATACAGACAATATGAACAGGAATGGACCTTTAAACCCCTAAAGCCTGTTCCATCACTTATTTTATGATCATGCCTCACCATCGAGCTCAGTCCCCAAATCCCACCCTTCCCCGTGCCGTCACTTCACCCCTTGAGCCAAAGGCACTGCAGCAAATCCTCGTATCCGCGAAATCGTGAATCACAAATTCATCTGTCTGTGCCAAGAAATAAGCAACGATAAAAATCAACATCCAGGGGCAAAACAAAATCACAAACCTGCGATTTTTAGCTTATTTTTAAATTACTCTTAAACAGCTCCCGCACTCGGAAAGGTCATCATTCACCGAGGTTCTCAGGAACAGAATCCTCACAGCTACGGAGGAATGACTGTACATCTACCCTCTGCTTGAAAGTACAATGTTTTGGCCTCACCACTTCCTGAAATTTCTATGAATAAACTTCCCCTCACCTTAGAAAGGTTTGCTCTTGTCCTTAAACTCTGACCCCTGCTTCTGGACTCGCCCACCATCCTGCATCCAATCTGTCCAGTCCAGTTTGAATTTTCTTCGTTTCAATGAGATACCCCCTCATCCTTCTAAAGTCCAGTGAATACAATCCGAAACAACTCCATCTCTCCTCAGATATCTGTCTGGCCTTCACAGGAATCAATTTTGTACAAGTTTGCTGTACTCCTTCTGTCATAAGAGCATTCTTCCTCAGATGTGGAGATCAAAACTGTCCACAATATTCCAGGTGTGGCCTCACCAATGTCCTGTGGGACTAAGTGGTGCACAACTTAGCAATACACAACTAAGTTATCTTTCAAAGAATTGAGCTGGATAATTTATGAGAGTGTGGAACCAGCAGACTTTTGAGTTAAGGAAAAATTGTCAAATGATATTCTTCGGACTGATCCAGCTCCTGTTTGGTACAGGATTGGGAGTGCTGTGCACTTAAACATCCAGTAGCCTGTGAAGAAGTAGCACCTATTAACACTTCTCAGAGTGAAAAGGACAAAAATCTGGATACTTTAAAGAAAGTATTCTAATGCAACAGAATACTTAGGTCCGTCTGATCAACTAATGAATTGAAGATCGACCACCACTCTACACACAACATTGTGTCAAAAGAACTGCAAGACAGAATTCAACCCTGCCCTAGTAGTCTGAATTTTGATCAACAGAACGTGTTTTCCTGTTTATACTCTTACAACTATAGTATGGGTCAAAATGGTTGTTTTCTGTCTCATTTGTGAGCAACTCCATGTGTGTTTGGGATTTGAAAGGATAATAATTTAAATTGCATAGTAGTACATTTGTGAACATTTTGCCATTTGTTACTTTTTTTGCAATTATTCAAGTTATTTTCCTGCTAATGGCAGAACATGGTGAGAGTACCCTGACTAGCAGCTGGTAAGGCAAATTGATCACCTTGGTGATCTAACTGGGTTAAAAGGGTTGTAGAATACTGGGGCTCAATTGTTAGCACACTCTTCCCAATTGAGTCACGACAGTGGAGCAAGGAGAGTCTGGCTTGAGTTCCCAATGGAGATAGATGTGCCAGCCCGCCTCCTCTTAGTCTTTTATAATGTTTAACTAGCCAATTGGGCGGCACTGGGCGGCACGGTGGCACAGTGGTTAGCACTGCTGCCTCGCAGCGCCAGAGACCCGGGTTCAATTCCCGTCTCAGGCGACTGACTGTGTGGAGTTTGCACGTTCTCCCCGTGTCTGCGTGGGTTTCCTCTGGGTGCTCCGGTTTCCTCCCACAGTCCAAAGATGTGCATGTCAGGTGAATTGGCCATACTAAATTGCCCGTAGTGTTAGGTAAGGGGTAAATGTAGGGGTATGGGTGGGTTACGCTTCGGCGGGTCGGTGTGGACTTGTTGGGCCGAAGGGCCTGTTTCCACACTGTAAAGTAATCTAAAAAAAAGTAATCTAATCCAATGTAACCTGTAGCTATTGCCATCATGCAATAAACAGCATCTTCATGAGACAAGTGACATGCCTCGTTGAGACTCACAAATAGCTCATCCTCTATTGCTGCAAATCAAATGGGCTTTTAGACTTGATTCATTATCGTTACATGTACCTAGGTGCAGTGAAAGGTTTTGTTTTTACATGCAGTACAGGCAGATCGTTCCATACAAAATGTGTCAGGGTAATAGAACAGAGCAAAGAGTGCAACATTGTAGCCGCAAAGAAGGTGCACAGAGAGCGAGACCAACATTAAATTTAAAATTTGAGGTCCATTCAGAAGTCTAATAACAGCGGGGACTAAGCAGTTCTTGAATGTGTTGGTACGTGTGTTTATGCTTTTGCATTTTATGCCTGACGAAAGAATGAGAAGAGATTATATCAGAGTGGGAAGGGTCTTTGATGATGTTTCTTGCCTGCCTGAGGCAGTGAGAGGTGTAGGCAGAGTCAATAGTTGGAAGGTTAGCTTGCCTGATGGACTGGACTGTGTTCACAACTCTCTGTATTACGAATGGGGAATTTCAGGCAGCACACAAACCTACCCATTAGCCAGTGGTGGCTGGTTCTATAACACTGGCGACATGGTGATCAGCAGTGGGCATTGTTGCTTAAATCCTTTGGACATCGGAAACAGACACTTGGGAAGACAGGTACCTTCAGAATTCTCAAGACAGTTAGCTGTCGCAGATATGTGATTGACAAGCAGTCAGCAAACTGTTTGCAGGAAAGAGGATGTGAGGAATGGCAGATCAGCCATGATCCCATGAATGGCAGAGTGGGCTCTAGCTTGAATGGTCACCTCTTGTTCCTATTTCTTATGGTCTCATATTCCAAACTAGAAACAACACTCCTGGCTAAAATCTTCAACTCCGATCTGATAAAGAGCGCAGGTGAAGCAGTTAGAGCTCGTAAAATCTTAGGAAAAGCTGATACTTGGAAATAACAAAGTCCTTACAGAAGAAGAATTTCATGGTGCAGTCCTATTTCATACTTTGGCTTGAGGTTAAGGTGAAGATTCCTTTTATGGAAAGGGAAAAAAACTTTAAATTCTTTTATATCTTTCCCCTCTCACCCTAAATGTTTGCCCTCTAGTTCTGGACTCCCACACCCCAGGGAAGAGACTTTATCTATTTATCCTATTCTTGCCAGCATGCATGCCAGTTATCCTGCTGCCCATTACAAAATTTATAGCAAATGTTTGGTGTTGTGTGATTTTTAACTTTGTACACCCCAGTCCAACACCGGCATCCCCAAATTATCCTCCATCATTACTGATCAAAGCAGGCCCTCCAATGAAGTCCAAGGAGGAGGATTTGCAGCAGCAGCACTCTACAACACCCATTAGCTTGTGTTGCTCAGTTCCACAGTATATACAATATTAAGCTCTGTTACCAGCAACTGAGTGCAAACTCACAACAAAGGAAAATAATTTTTTTTTAAGAAGGATGGAAACTGCAAAACCACAGGACGGAAAATATTACATCACACATTTAAAGAACTGTTCATGGAAGTCTTCATGAAGATTTCAAACATTTAACAAAGCAACCAGAATATGGTGAGCAATACTAAAGGCACTGACATGCGAAGGAATGGGTGGACCAATGGGTCTTTTTTACTAACAGCAACGTGTCACCAATTTTTACTCAGGTCCACTGATTTTGGAAATCTAATTGAAGTTAGCTTGTCCTGATTTGCAATGCCAATAACAAAAAACAACGACCTTTGCATTAATTCCGAAGCAATGTAATATTATGTTCAGATGTGGCATGCATTCCTTTGGGCTTCCACATTAATGAAGCTTCATTATCTCCATTCGATGTCTCTAACTAAAAAAACTTCTGCTGCTGCAAACTTGAAAGTCCTTTATAGCACCGTCTTTCGTGAAAGAACCTCCTAATAATTATGCAACCGAATAGGATTGAAATACAATCATGTACAGATGTCTATCCCAACCTGCTGCCCTTTACCATGAGACATACACCATGTCACAGATATCTTACTTCACTTCAATTCACACCATGTAGCAGATATCTTAAGGTTCATTTCAATGAAACCATGGTGTTGAACACATTGTTGCATTATATACTCAAAATACAATTGGAATTCAAATGCAGAATGAAATAAATTCCTACTCATAAATATTGTCTTAAATTCATATGTAATCAAATCCAAAAAGCATTTTTTTTTCAAGAAATAGCAACATTTGACATTTCAAAGTGAGCCAAACTCCTTAAGGCAAAAATATATTTTTCCAACAGAATTTGAAATGCATGAAGTTTACCTCAACTAGCAACGCTTCTTTTTTCTTTGCTGATAAATTGACATGTTTCTCCAAAAAGCTGTAGTATTTCTCAGTTTCTTTGTCATACTTTTTCTTTTCTTCCTATAAGTGAATAACACAAATAGCACAGATTACAGCAAAATATTTTAGTCAGCCTCCAAGACATAACTGTGTGACAAGGCCGCTGCCAACACTTGTTACTGAAGGGAATGAAATTCGATTGATTACACAGTTTGGGTAATGTCCAAGTAAGCCAGTAAACTAGCATTCAACAACTGCCTGTAAATTAGCATTACATTTTGGATGAAGATTGGATACAATCTGGGGCACAATATATTCAGTCTGTTTACTGCAAAGGATGGTGACTTCCTGGTGCAGGCAGAAGCCAGTCGCCTCTTCCAAAATGCACTAAAAAATGTTTCTCTTTCAAAACATGAAATGAATGAAACTCAGTTTCATTGGTTAATAAATGTTTCTCTTTTCAAAACTGGACAATGGGTTAAACTGATAGCAACTGCTTTTAACAATACACTATATATTAAAGACATTTGTGTATCATTATGATGAAGAACACTTTTAACTCTTTCTCCCAAAACAACAAATATAATTGATATCTCCAAAAACTATCGACTATCTAGAAGGCACAACTCGAGAACACAATGGAATCCTCCCCACCTGCCTGTATGGGTGCAACTCCAAGAACACAATCCAGTACCATTTCGTCAGCATCTCATCCACCACCTGCAAAGTCCCTGGCCCTAACAACACTCCAGCAATAATAAATGAAGACCTGCATTCCACAACTTGACGCATCCATAGTCAAGCTGTTCTAGAACAGCTACAACCCTGATATCTGCCGAATAACATGGAATACTGCACAGTATGTCCCGTACTCAGAAAGCAGGATAAGTTCAATCCGGCCAAGAGTAGACTGCCCCATCAGTCTAGGAGAAAGTGAGGGCTGCAGATGCTGGAGATCAGAGCTGAAAATGTGTTGCTGGAAAAGCGCAGCAGGTCAGGCAGCATCCAAGGAACAGGAGAATCGACGTTTCAGGCATGAGCCCTTCTTCAGGAATGACTCAACCAGTGGAGAGTTTCCCCCGATACCCATCGATCCTAGTTTTGCTCTGGCTTTCAAGTGCCAAACTTGGTTAACTGTGGCCTCAATGTCAAGGGCTGTCACTCTCACCTCCCCTCTGGAATTCAGCTCTTCAGGAATGCCCTATCAGTCTACTCTTGATCATCAGTAAAGTGATGGAAGATTTCATCAACAGTGCTATCAGGCAGCACCTGCTCAGCAATAACCTGCCTCAGTGATGCCCAGTTTGGGTTCTGCCAGGGTCACTCAGCTTCTGACCTCATTACAGCCTTGGTTCTAACATGGCCTGACGAGCTGAATTCCAGAGGGGAGGTGAGAGTGACAGCCCTTGACATTGAGGCCACATTTAACCAAGTTTGGCACTTAAAAGCCAGAGCAAAACTGGGATCGATGGGTATCGGGGCAAACTCTCCACTGGTTGAGTCATAACTGGTACATTTGAAGATGTTGTTGGAGGTCAGACATCTCAACTCCAGGACATCTCTGTAGGAGATCCTCGGCCCAACCATTTTCAGATGCTTCATCAGTGACCTTCCCTCCATCATATGGTCATGTTTGTACCATTCATGACTCTTCAGATACTAAAACAGCCCATATCCAAGACTTGGACAACACCCATGCTTTGGCTGAAAAGCGGCAAAATAGCATTCGCACAAAGCAGATGCCAAGCAATAACCATCTCCAACAAGACAGAATCTAAGCATTCTCCCCTGACATTCAATGTCATTGTCGTCACTGAATTCCCCCGCTATAAACATAGAACATTACAGCACAGTACAGGCCCTTCGGCCCTCGATGTTGCACCGACCAGTCATACCAATCTGAAGCCCATCTAACCTACGCTATTCCATGTACGTCCATATTCTTGTCCAATGATGACTTAAATGCACTTAAAGTTGGCGAATCTACTACCATTGCAGGCAAAGCATTCCATATCCTTACTACTCCTGGGGGTTACCATTAACCAAAACCCAACTGGAGTAGCCATATAAATACAATAGCTAAAAGAACCAGTCAGAGACAACAAAACCTGCAGTGGTTAACTCATCTCCTGACTTCCCAAAGGCTGGTTAGCATCTAGTAGGCATGTTGGAATACCACCCACTTGCCTGGATGGACGCAGCTCCAAAAACACACAAGGTTGACACCATCCAGGATAAAGCAGCCTGCTTGATGCTCAGTATCAGCGTGTCCTAACTTCAAGATGTACTGCTGAAAATCACCATGATTCCTTATACAGCACCTTCTAAACACACAACCATTTCCACCTAGAAAGACAAGGGCAACAAATACATTAGACCACTATCACATGAAAGTTCCTCTCCAAGCCACTCATCAACCTGACTTGGAAACATATCACCAGTCATTCACTGTCGCTGGTTCTAAATCTTGGAATTCCCTCTGGAAGGGCATTGTGGGTCAAAACATAGCCTGCTGACTGCAGCGGTTCAAGAAGGGAGCTCACTGTCAATTTCTTAAGGGCAACAGGTGAAGTGCAATAAATGCCGGCCAGCCAGCAATGACTACACCCCATGAATTAATTTTTAAAAAACCTTCAACATTCATTCCTTTCACCACTAATGCACAGTGGCAGCAATGTCTACCATCTACAATATTGTATGGACCATACCAAACCCCCTCAAAACATATTAAGAAGATAGCTTAGATCCCCATTTCTCCTCATTCTTACAGGAAGTGCAAGGTGTTGCAGATGCATTTCAATGGGTCAAAGAACCAGGCTTGAAGCAAAATACACTCTATTCTTCCACTACAGTTAAAACACAGATAAAATAAGAATAAAAAATTAAATAGCTTAACTGTAACTCTATTGCAATGCTTAAGATAATGCATGTTAACTACTACTGATTAGCTGTTCCAAGATAGTAACATCCTGTTAACACACCCTTGGCAAAGGCAATTTCATTAAAACAGAATGTCTCACCAGCGATGTTTCTCCAGTCCAGGAAGAAAACAAAATCAAGAGAAAATTCTGGCAGAGAGATCGGGATCTCCAGCATCATGCTGGAGCAGGGAGAGATATATAGCAGCTTCCAAACCCCAACAGCTACTAAAAGCTAGACTACAGTCCTATATCTGTGGGAGCCTGACCCTCATCCACCCAGGCTGTTGCTATTGGTCCAACATTAAAAAAAACTCCAAGGTCTCACAAGGTGTTTACTTTACTTTATTAGCTTGGAACAGACCGCTCCACATCACTTCTTCACTTAAAAAAGGGCAAAATACACCTCTTAAAGCCAAAGTATTCTCACACCTTCCCCCCTTAAAAAAAAAGCCATCAATACACAAAGATGGCTCTAGTTTGTCTTATGCTATTAGCAAGGTAAAGACAATGACTGCAGATGCTGGAAAGTACAGTCTAGATTAGAGTGGTGCTGGAAAAGCACAGCAGGTCAGGCAGCATCCGAGGAACAGTAAAATCGACGTTTCGGGCAAAAGCCCTTCATCAGGAATGCTATTAGCATACAACAATACATATACTGGAGAAAGTGAGGACAGCAGATGCTGGAGATCAGAGTCAAAAGGTGTGTGCTGGAAAAGCACAGCCGGTCAGGCAGCATCCGAGGAACAGGAGAGTCAACGATTCTCCTGCTCCTTGGATGGTGTCTGACCTTTTCCAGCACCACACTTTTCGACTACAATACATATGCGTTACATTGACTCTCAGCATGCAAACATACACTACTACAGTCCATTTCAGTCTGTTTCTTCTGCCACTGAACATCTCTGTCTTCACTCATCAAAGTTGTGACATGTCAGCAATTACATTCTCTTGTCCTGCCACATGCATCATTTTCAAATTGAATGGCTGCAATAACAAGCAGCCTCTAAGTAGTCTGTAATTTTCATCATTAAATTGTTCCAAAGACTTTAAGGGGTTGCTGTGATCAGTAATTACAATTGTCGCAAATACATTATTGGCAACATAAATGCTGCAACACCAACACCAAACTCAAGGTCTCTTTCTCAGTTGTGGAAAATCTCCGTTGATGACTATTCAACTTGCTGAAAAAATACCTAATAGGTCTTTCCGTTCTGATGTGTCTTGTAGAGCACTAACATTCACGTCATTTGCATCAATAGCCACCTTGAATAGCTTCGCATAGTTAGGTGTCGGTGTTGCTAAAATTGGAGCAGTGCTCAATGCAGCTTTCAAGTTGTCAAATGCCTTCTGACACTCTTCCGTCCACTGAAAGTTTTCGCATTTCTTCAACAGGTCAGTCAGTGGAGCAACCACACTACTAAAAAACACTCCGCCCCAGAAACAGAAAATTCCTCTTCGTTAATGATATGGGCAACTCCCCAGTAACCTTTGTCTTTACATCCCGTGGGGTCATCTGTTCATATCCAGTAACGTGGCCCATGAATGTGACTTGGGCTTTTGTGAACTCACTCTTAGCCAGGTTTACCAGCAAGCCTGCCTCCTGAAGTTAATCAAATAGCTGTGCTAGATTCTCCAAATGTTCCTTCCACGTGTAACTAAAAATCACCAGATTGTCTATGTACACTATGTAATTGGGCAATCCCAAAATGACCTTACTGGTTAGTGTTTGAATTTGGCTGCTACATTTTTCATAGCAAATGGCATGGCTTTAAGCTGGTACAGTCCTTTCTGTGTCCCGAAAGCCAAAGTTTTCTTCACCATTTTGGATAAAGGTACTGTCAGCATCCTCCGAATAAGTCCAACTTAGAAATATAAGTTGCTTGTCCCAAATTCGCAAAACAGTCTTCCGAACATGAATTAGATTTTGTAACTGCATTGACATTGCTGCTCATTTGTCTCTCCACCCCCTCAACTCACTAGCCTCATTTCTTATGAAGGGCTTTTGCCCAAAACGTCGATTCTCCTGTTTCTCGGATGCTGTCTGAATTGCTGCGCTTTTCTAGCACCATACTTTTGATTCTGATCTCTAGCATCTGCAGTCCTCACTCCCTCCACTGCTATAGCTCACACAATCGTTGGATACCATCTAGTTTTGGCACCATTATTATGGGTTAGCTCCATATACTGCAACTCACTTTGACTATGTCATCTCTGAACATGCTTTCAATCTCTTTTTGAACCTGTGCCAACTTTGGAGGGTTATGCCTATAAAAATGTTGCCCAATTTCCTATATCTACATGTGCATAATCTTATTAGTATTTCCCAGTTCATTCCCACAAATCTCCCCACTGAGATTTGTGGGCGGCACGGTGGCACAGTGGTTAGCACTGCTGCCTCACAGCGCCAGAGACCCGGGTTCAATTCCCGCCTTAGGCGACTGACTGTGTGGAGTTTGCACGTTCTCCCCGTGTCTGTGTGGGTTTCCTCCAGGTGCTCCGGTTTCCTCCCACAGTCCAAAAAATGTGCAGGGTCAGGTGAATTGGCCATGCTAAAATTGCCCGTAATGTTAGGTATAGGGGTAAATGTAGGGGTATGGGTGGGTTGCGCTTCGGCGGGTCGGTGTGGACTTATTGGGCCGAAGGGCCTGTTTCCACACTGTAATGTAATCTAATGTAATCTAATCTAATGAAAGCAACAACTCTTACAGGTCACTGATTCTCCTCTGGAAGGTAACTCAATAATTTATCTCAACTTTTGAGAACTTTCTTATTATCTAATTTAGTTTGAGAAAGGACCAACTTAGAATCATCTGAACTTAGTCCTTCTCTCTGCGTTGCAACCAGTAACACATTTGCTTTTTGCTTTCCTTCCCTATCAAAAAAACCTTTTGAGCATATTCACATGATACCCTCTGTGAGATTTCTTCCGATCTGGCATTCTTATTAAATAATTTACCTCACCTAATCTCCTTTCAATTTGATAAGGCCCACTAAACTTTGCCTTCAAAGGTTCACCTAACACTGGAAGTAACAATAACACTTTATCTCCACTCACAACATTGTGAATTTTTGATCTCTTGTCTGCTTCCTATTTCATCACATGCTGTGCTACTTTTAAATGGTGACGAGTCAACTCACCCACTTTATTTAATCTTTCCCTAAAATTTGACAAATGGTCTCTGAATTCGGACTTTCCAATTCTTCCTTAATTCATTTCAGTGGTCCTCTCACCTCAGGCCCAAAAACTAATTCAACTGGACTGAATTTAGTTGATTAATTAGGTGCATCCCTAATTGCAACAAGTACAAATGGAATTTCTTCATCTTAATGAGGAAATTACATGTTCAGGTGGATGAAAAATTGGCAGACGTTCATCAAGTTGTATTACCAGTGGGTTATCGAAAGGAGGTGTTGGAGGTAGCACGTGAAATGCCAATAGGATGTTATTTGGGAGTAAGGAAAACTCAAGCCAAAATACAAAAATGTTTTTTTTTGGCTTGGACTACATGAGGATGTGGTTGACTTTTGCCAGACATGTCCTATGTGTCAGGTAATAGGAAAACTTCAGGCAGTGATAAAGCCAGCACCCTTAATACCCATTCCCTCATTTGAGGAACCTTGTCCATGAGTCATTTCCCCTCCCTAAAACAAGAAGTGGAAATCAATATTTGTTGGTGATATTGGATGTGTCTACTGGATTTTCGGAGGCCATTTCAGTCTGCAATATCATGGTTAAAAAGATTGTAGAAGGGTTACTCAATTTTTTTTTTTAACTAAATATGGACATTCCACAAAAATACAATCTGATCAAGGGTCAAATTTTATAACAAAGTTATTTGAGAAAATTATGAATAGCTTAGGAACAAAACGATTCAAATCTACTGTGTACCACCCAGAATCACAGGGAGCATTAAAATGGTGGCATCAAACTTTAAAGTCAAGGTTGACGGTTTATAGTCAAGACTATACACTGACAATGCTGTCAGTGATGCTCACATCCTATCACCAAAGTAAAAATGTACGATTTTCCTGACTACAACACCGTTGATAATATAACAATCCTCCAACTGTGTTGTGTGCCCAATTGTAAAAATAGTAGAATGTGCAAGAAAATAGGATAGTCTGCAGTCTATGCTCTCTCATCAAAGAAAGGCAGGAGACTGAGAAAACACAAACAAAGTTTCAGGTTCCCCATCAGCAAACAATATAAGTAATGCACTGAAATGGTCACTTAAACATTGACCCAAGGGTTTATTCATAATGAATAAAGTTGCTCAATATTTTAAAATAAAATATCTTTGCAAACTCCTCCAACTCTCTCCCTGATAGGATTTCATACGCATTCCCAATTTTCATTATTCATAATTGCTGGCCACTTGTCTTCAGCTGAGTAAGGCCCTGAGCTCAGGATTCTCTCTCGCAGCCCCTCTAACTTTCCTTCTCCTGAAAACCTGTATTTGAACAAAATTTTGGACACATGCCGTCTGGTCTCTTTGTGGCTGGGTGCTGAGTTTGATGCGATAACACTCCAAAGCCTTTGATCATCTCAGCATTTAAAAGGAGTTACATGAATGCAAATAATTGTTGCTAAAATGCATCTTTATTTGAACCAACTATGAATTTGCATAATTTAAAATTTCTTTTTAAATCAAAGTCCACACAGAAAAGAAACTGCAATCTTGAGAACCAAACTTTTTTATGCTAAATTATTCTGAAAGTTTATTTATACCTTTGCTGCTCCAATTTGATCCTTTCTGAATTTCTCCAGTGGTTTGATAAATGTTTCAAAGATGTTTAGCGTCTGAAAGAAAAATGTGAACATTCATACAAGAATCATTTTGTTCAAAAAGAAAGAACACACATTGCTTTCAAACAGTATGAAATGTACTGGTAGTTTATGATCATTCAAAGTCACTATACCAGCACCTGCCTCCAGAGACAGCTTGTTCTTTCTTGCATTAGACTCAAGAACAAATGTTGAACAAATAAATAATATTTGCTATATTAATCTAACATAGGGGTTAGAATCAGCTCAGCTCAAGAAACATAACTTGGATTGAAAAGAGTACAGGAAAATGCCTTTGACAAATTTACATTACATTAAGAATTTAATGTTAGATGCAAGGCTTTCACTCTGGTCCTTAGTTTAATTTGAAGATACACGTTCAGCACTTGGAACATATCTATAATGTAGTAACTTGTTAACTAATCTTGAAAATGGCAGCTTTACTCTTCATTGAGGTTTATGGCAAAATTTTGTTTTATAAAATAAAATGCACAAATATGCAGCTCCCAATTAGATGGCCATTTCTTTTAGCTATCGGCTACGTTATGAAGATGTATAACTCAATAACACATGGCCTCTGTGCTGTCTTATCTCAATACCCATTTCATATCAAAGTAATCTCTAAACAATAAAACTATATTATAAATATTTGAATATTGTTTTATTCTAAATAATAAAATTAGAAATACATTTAGAAATTTAATTCTGAACACAATTAAATTTGTGTTTTAAAATTAAAGCAATTTTTAAATACAAATTCGCACCCACAAGTTACCATAATTTCATTCCCAATTTCAGTGATATCACTGAACATGGCAACAACAAAAGGAAGGATCGTGATCGTGTAGAAAATAAAAATCTGCGACGAGAGAGGAGGAGTGGTGGGGACGAATAATCTCACAACACTCTCACACATTGCTGGCTGGGAGAATAGTTATTTGTCTCATCAGGTGACAGGACAGTGTGTGGAGTGGGGAGCAGAGGAGAAGCAGTGAGGACAAATACAATTCGGGGGAAAAGAGAATTATTTACTTCTGAAGCCGAGGTTGGAATCTCATCAATGTGAAACATATCAGAGGCAGTTCAGAGATGGCTCATTCGGATGATCTGGGGTATGGTGGGACTCACCCACTCCAACCTCTCACCCTCGGAACGTGCAGCCCTCCACTCCCTCCGTTCCAACCCCAACCTCACTATCAAACTGGCAGACAAGGGAGGCACGGTAGTAGTTTGGCGCACCGACCTTTACACCGCTG
>NC_057710.1:151086697-151093598 GCF_004010195.1 Chiloscyllium plagiosum | reverse complement strand
GATGCAATAGATGATGTGTGTGGAGGTGCAGGTGAATTTGTGCCGGATATCCACCATCAGGGATATATTTCCTTCCCCTCCCCTATCAGCGTTCCGAAAAGACCACTCCCTCCGTGACTCCCTCATCAGGTCCACACCCCCCACCAACCCAACCTCCACTCCCGGCACCTTCCCCTGCAACCGCAAGAAATGCAAAACTTGCGTCCACACCTCCCCCCTTACTTCCCTCCAAGGCCTGACTCATTCCTGATGAAGAGCTTTTGCCCGAAATGTCGATTTTCCTGCTCCCCACATTCAAAAGCTGTCAAACAAGTTACTTTTGGTAGACTTTGGACAACAGTCTGGGAATGAAAAGCACTGAGTCTGCTTTGGGAAGTCAAAATTTACAGAGCACTAGTCTTGTCTATTTTCCTTTATATCTGGGCGGTTTTGGGTGTTTTTCCAGCACCACTCTAATCGTGACTCTAATCTCCAGAATCTGCAGTACGCCAATTTTGCCTACGCATCCAAATGGGCAAGCCAAGCACCCACACCATATTGACACAGACACACCATGTAGTCAGAGTGTCTCACACTTGGGTGCTGAAGTGAATTTTCAACAAGGGGGTTTGAGTCAGAGGTACACTGCCATAGTGGCCCAAGGATACACCACACAGACACAGTAAAGACTTTGATTCAGAATTGGGAGGAGTGTTCTGGAAGAAGCTCACCCAGAATTGCTCCACCTGACGCAACCAAAAAATGGTACTGCTTGCTTCGAAGATAAGTGTGTACAAGAGGCAGAGAGAAAACACGCAGAGAGGAAGCTATTCATTCAAAACTCAGATCGCTGTGGTATCCTGTTCTGTTACCTAAGGAAGCCATTCAGTCTATTGTACCTACACTAGTTCTATTATCGAATATCAAACTCCCACATTTTCCTCATATCCCTGAACACCATTTCTATCCAAATGATCACTCAATGCGCTTTTGAATGCCTCAACTGAACCTGGTTTCACCTCATTTTCAGATAATGCATTCCACACTGTAACCAGTTGCTATGAAATAGAAGTCTTTTCTCACATAACCTTTGTTTCATTTGTCCATCGCTTTAAATCTGCACCCTCTTGTTCTGTTTTTTTCTTTTACAAGTGGGGACAGCTTCTGCCTGCCTGCCTGCAACTCGCCTGCCCATGATTTTAAAAACTTCTATTAAATCTTCTCTCACCCCACTTCTCTCCAAGATGAGTAATCCCAACTTCTTCAATCTGTCCTCATAACTCAGGTTTCCCATTCCTGGAGCCATTGCTGTAAACCTCTTCTGCACTCTCTCCAATGCAATCAATCTTCCTGGTAATGCAACCCCTACGACTGTTCTAAGTGGAGCAGAACATTCCTGACACAAGTAAGCCTGAGCAGTTACTTACATATCCACGAAAGGCCTACCACACACCATAGGGGATGAACATGGTCATCTTCAACTTGAATTATGAACATTCCAAACATTTTCTGCAGCTCCACTTTTAATTTTGTCTTTTTAAAACAGAAGTGTTCGTTTCCTTTCTCATGAAACACAACTCTCTCTAAATATTCCCCATTCAGTAACTCAAGAATAACAGATTAAATCACACGCCATGCTCAAAAGGCTTCAATAAGAGAGAAGAACACCTCGGGAAATTTTATTTTTTTTAAAAAAAACATTTCTTTGTGGGCAAGGAACAACAATGTGGTTAGCACTGCTGCCTCACAGCGCCAGAGACCCGGGTTCAATTCCCACCTCAGGCAACTGTCTGTGTGGAGTTTGCACATTCTCCCCTTGTCTGCGTGGGTTTCCTCCGGGTGCTCCGGTTTCCTCCCACAGTCCAAAAATGTGCAGGTCAGGTGAATTGGCCAAGCAAAATTGTCCGTAGTGTTAGGGGCAGGGGTAAATGTAGGGGAATGGGTCTGGGTGGGTTGTGCTTCGGCGGTTCAGTGTGGATTTGTTGGGCCGAAGGGCCTGTTTCCACACTGTAGGGAATCTAATCTAATCTAAAAAGAGCACTCTTGCAGGATCCACAAGGAATTCTTTCCTGATTGAGATCACACGCTGACTTGTCTCCCCAACACTGACCAATTAACCACCGACAGCCATTTCTGGAAGTTGCTGGCAGCAGTCTGCTGTCATACAAATTTGAGCCATACCGCCCCCAGTTTGGGTAAAAGCCAGCCCCTAGGTTAATGAAGTCACAGTGGGTTGTGCAAGCATGATCCTCAATGCCTGGCTCTGGCATATCCAATCAAGCACTCATCATCTCCCAGAAACGTCCTATTAATACAAGTTAAAGAGTAGACTTCTGTCCCAGCCCAGCTGGGCCAACAGGGAAAGTGATTACAGCTTTGGAACATTATCTGTTATTGAATCAGAAATCAAGCCAGCAGTGGAGTTATACTAGGGGAAAGATACGAAGAAGGAAAGTCCAATCATTGGTGAATTTCCAGAGTCCCTCCCCTTTCTCCAATAGGTCCAATAAATCAGGATAATGTAAGAATTTATGAAGTCCAAGGTACATTGAAATTGGACCTTGACATTTAAAAGATGGTGATTTGGATGTCTAAACATCCCAAAACTTGTGGGTCATACCTGGCTTTTAGCCCACATTATCTGGGCCACAAAGTTCAAATGATTTATTTTAGTACTAGCCAGATTTTGGTGTTGGATTCTACACTCAAAAACAAAATATAAAGATGACAACAAACTGTATTTAAAGAACTTGTATCAAAGTCCACAAATCCAATGAATTGCCAACAAATATTTTGATGAACATAAAAAAGCAAATTAAAATTACATTTCGAACAGAGGAAGAGTCCCTACTTCTGGGTCAGGAGGACTGGGTTCAAGGATCAGGTGCTCCTGAGGTGAGTAATAACATTTTGATTCAAACACTGAAAACAGTTAATTAAGGGGAACTTACTCAGATAGTTCTCACATGACAAGCAGTTGACATCATGAATTCTGTGAACACTAATCTTGCTTTCAGTTCTTGCCCTGCTATTTTAGTTAAGATATTCAGTCATGGTTTAACCCTTTCAGTAAAATAGCAAAGAAACTTACTGGTTATTTTTGGGTAAATGAATTCACTCAAGCACGGTTATTACTAAGGGTTTTCATCCATCTGATCAAGATTTAAAAGGCATCTGGATGGGTATATGAATAGGAAGAGTTTAGAGGGATGTGGGCCAAATGGGACTAGATTGGGTTGGGATATCTGGTCGGCATGGAAGAGTTGGACCGAAGGGTCTATTTCCATGCTGTATATCTCTATGACTCTAAGATGCATGACGTAACAGTTTCTGAAGTAGATTTTCAGAACTGAAACTTCCAGTATCCCAAGCATTTTTAGAATGTCGTGATTTGTACTTCAATTATTTCATGTGACCTCTATAGACCTGCATGGTCCTTAGTCAAGCAGCTGACTAAGAAGAAAAGGAAACTTTCCCGTAT
The DNA here is from genome assembly GCF_004010195.1 of Chiloscyllium plagiosum. NCBI lineage: Eukaryota > Metazoa > Chordata > Chondrichthyes > Orectolobiformes > Hemiscylliidae > Chiloscyllium > Chiloscyllium plagiosum. The sequence goes on along the minus strand of NC_057710.1, from coordinate 151,090,138 downwards.
GATGAGGAAAAAGGCAACCATTTTGTGTGTTCACTTTGTAGGTTGAAGCATTCGGCAGACTCTTCTCAGAATTTCAAAAATTTCACAATAAGGTATACATACACTCAAAGTCAGTCAAGATAATAACAATATGGAAAACCAAAATGACAGTGTTTGGTTGCTTGTGCAACATATATAATTGCACTACATAATCAGTTGGAATTCAATGAATGCTGGTTGCTTATGCCGATGTATTCATATTTAAGGGCTGCGTGTATTGTAACGAGGTTGGGGGGAAAATCTTGCCCCAAATGTGTCATTTGTAAAACGAGTGTAGCCCATATGAGGAATGGGGGGAAGTGGGTGTCAGGTGGAAATGTCAGTTTTATATTCTAACAAGCTGTCACGCCAGTTTTGGGCTGGGGCGGTTACGAACAGACACATAATGGACATTTCAAGCTGATATAATTGATCACATACCAGTGCATGCGTTAAAGTACCTCTCTCCCCACTATCCCATTGAAAGGTCATGTCTAATGAGGTGAAATGTTTATATCCAACGGAACTGGGGGAATTCGAGAGAGCTGGTGACAAAGTCACACAAATGCAAATCATTTGGGAAATTCCTTTGGGGAAAACCCCCCCCCCTCCTCTCAGTTTTCCTGCTTAAAGCTGTTTTTTCTTCCCTAACCAATGTGGCCAGCAACGATACAACTTGTCTTCAATGGGTTACTTTACAAAAACACATGTTATTTAGTGCAAGTTTCACATGGGAATATTTATGCGATTCAGAAAAACATGTTTGAGGATATTTCCCATGTTTTACCAAGGCAGTTATTTTGATAGTTCTCTCGCTGCTCTGTATTCAGCTTAATTCCCATAGCTGCACAGGAATTCAACTGTTAGCAGCAGCATAAAGCTGGACTTCAACACAGTACTGGAATTTCAGCACATGAGTTGGCTTTCATTTAATATCAGTCAGCACTCTAATCGATGTTACAAGATTCCATGTTCAAGTCCGACTCCACGGCTTGTGCGTAAAAACGTCAAGGTTGACACTGCAGAGCCGTACTGAGGATGTTGCATTGTCAGAATGGATGAGATGTGAAGTCAAGGCTCCAACTGGGTGTTTGAATAAACGACCCCACTGTCCAAATTCAACGAAGAACCGGGGAGTTATTCCCACTCTCTGCATGAGATAGATTTTTGATTTTGAAAAGGTGTCAAAGTTTATGGGCAGGCATTAATGTGAGATTAAGGCCGTAAATCAGGTCCGCCACGGACTTAGTAAAAGAAGAGTCCAACTTCCTACTTACTTTGTGTGCTGTCGCTAATATGCATCACTCAAACACCATCACAACAGCAGGTTAATTATTACACTGTTAACTAATTATTACATTGGTTATTATTACATTGCTGTTTGTGGGGGCCTGCTGTGCACCAAATCATCTGCTGTGTTTCCCTTCATGACAAGACTGAGGAAACTTCAAAGTTCTCGATCAGCTGTAAAACAACTTTGAAATGTCCAAACAGGGTGTGCATAGCACCGCAGAAATGAGAGTGTATTCTAATCCTGCTGCTCAAAACAATTTTTTCAAAAGTTTCATGAAGCATGACATCAATGAAGCAGCTGGAAGCTGAGTGAAAAACAATGTATTTCCTTAACCAATGAGATTAATGGCTTGAAATAAAATGGAGGGATCATGGCAAAGAAGGGCTGAGAAAAATGTCCCAACAGATACAGAAACAGGAGTAAAGGGAAGGCAGGCAAGAGTTAAAGTGAACAAGCAAAGGTTAACAGAAAATAAATTTATCACATGCTAAATTATAAAAATGTCCAAACAATAGTTTGTTATGTAAAAGAGTGAGACTCCCCAGTTGAAATTATTCCCTTGTTGGGCCAGAGGAGTTGGTTGTCATTGCAGGAAAAACAATGGCCTCATTTGAAGCCTTTCTACACTATGAAATGGCAGCTTCCTTGGAGTGTGACAGAGGCTAACCTTATCGAGGCTTATAAAGTTATGAGGGGCATAGGTAGGGTGAACAGACAGTGTATTTTCCCCTCAGGTGGGGGAGTCCAGAAATAGAGGGCATAGGTTTAGGGCGAGAGGGCAAAGGGGCAACTTTTTTCACACAGAGGGTGGTGCACATGTGGAATGATGAAGTGGTGGAGGCTGGTACAACTGCATCATTTAAAAGGCATCTGGATGGGTATATGAATAGGAAGGGTTTACAGGGATATGGGCCAAGTGCTGGCAAATGGGATTAATTTAGGATATCTGGTCGGCATGGACGAGTTGGACCAAAGGGTCTGTTTCTGTGCTGGACATCTCTATGGCTCTAAGTCAAAGACTGGAGCCAGCCAAGATTGCACATGCAGTAAACTTACAGCCTACCTTTTACCCAGAGACGCTAATAAATGTTGCACAGCCATACCAACACTAATTCGGTAATCAAAATGATAGCATTGTTCACAGCAACTAAGTGAGGTAACAACCACCATAAAGAGCAGGAAGATGTCACATGACAATAGTTTATTGTTGTTAAACTATTTTAGAAAAATACCTAATGAACACAGCTGTCGAAATGAAACAAAAAGCAATCTCCAAAAAATCCAAAACCGATTAGGCCATGCAAGGAGATATTTTAGAGAAGCTTTATTGACAAAGAGCTATCCTGTAATTTTAATACAATATTTCGGCCCTCCATAGCTGAGCTACACAATGGCAGTTTAGGTTTTATCACTTAGTTGATGTCAGCCAGTGAGCCAGTAGAAATAATGCAGCACCGTAGAGGGGAACATCTGGGGAGGTTAGACCAGCCAAGTCAGATTGCACAGTCCCCAAACAGGCATGGAGTCTCACTGAACATTAAATTCCCGTTTACCTGATCATGCTCCTGTTGTTGTTGCAAGGAAACCTAACATTACTTATTACCTCTCCGGCCCCTGCTTGCCTAGGATCCATCTCCTGCACGATTGGGAAACCATCACTGTTTACCTACTCAGGCTTCAGGCTGAAACTGCAGCAAAGGCCCAAATAAATCATGGACTAAAAATACCACACCCCAAACATTTGATTGAAGGAGCAAATTTATGTAGGGACACACAGGATAGGATTCTGGATTAGTGGTGCTGGAAAAGCACAGCAGTTCAGGCAGCATCCGAGGAGCAGGAAAATCAACGTTTCGGGCAAAAGCCCTTCATCAGGAATACAGGCAGAGAGCCTGAAGGGTGGAGGGATAAGTGAGAGGAGGGTGGGGGTGGGGAGAAAGTAACACAGAGTACAATAAGTGAGTGAGGGAGGGGATGAAGGTGATAGGTCGGAGGTGAGGGTGGAGTGGATAGGTGGAAAAGAAAATAAGCAGGTAGGACAAGTCATGGGGACAGTCATGGGGACATAAATTTTAAATGATTCTAAAATGCTTACCAGGAATACCAACTACTGCAAGAATAGGGTAGTA